>NW_020799092.1:63167410-63272510 GCF_003259725.1 Athene cunicularia
GGCACAGCCCGCGCCCCGCCAGCGCAGCCACCGCCGGCAGGTGCCAGCAGAGCACCGCGGCGGCCGCATCGCGCGGCGCACGGCTTCTAAATCTTCCTTTTGTGTTCCATCCAACAGTATCCCTGTATTTTTTAGAAGGAAATAGCTACCGTTAAGGCAGGACAGCCTTTTTAATAGCTGAAATAGCCGATGTGATGGAAAGAATGATGCATCAGGAAGGAATTATAAATCACACCTTCAAAAGCTATCTTGTATTTCTTGTCTGGAATGCTGGTTTCATTTGCTGTTTCACTTTTAAATAGATACTCAAGGCTTAACACCGGCCTTAACGTGTTGGACACTTGATTTTAAATGGGTATTGTAGAGTTAAAATCAAGGTAATGTAGGAAGACCTGTACCTGTTCAATGACATTCATAAAAGCAGATCAGATCTTCAACCTGGGGGAAAAAAAAAAAAAAAAGTATTAAAAATAGAGCGATAAAACTAGCTTCGTTCTCCACAATTCCCTAAAAAGCTGGACATGTGTTTGTCAGGTATGCAAACAGAACCTCTCTACCCAGTAGTAGATACAAAACGTGTGGAGGATTTGTGAAATTTTATGAAGCCTTTTACAATGCCAACTCTTTTCTGTGTTATGTTCTTTAGGGACACCAAGATTGTGGTCCCAGTTCCTATCCCTCCGTCACAGTCCCAACAGGTTGAGGCACAGAAGTGCTGTATGACTGCATTTCTGTTTCTTTCAAGAAGCAATCAGTGAAGTAACACAGATCCGATGGCTTCTCCTGGAGGAATGAAGAATTATTTCCTATTTTTAGTTGTTCAGTAAGCCAAAATAGCTCCTAATGTATTTTAAAGCAGGGACAGCAACTGGTATCTTACCTCTATAAACTGGAAACTTGATGGTTCTCTGTCTGTTATCTACCATTAAAAAGCTGAGCTCTGCATCTTAGCTTTCTCAGATCTGACTATCTAAGAACAGACAAAAAATCCGATGTTGAACCTGGTTTTTGATTAATCTCATATGCTTTGGCAATGGATGAAAACACCTATAATCCCTTTTAAGTTATTTACTTGTTAATTTAACCCATGACAACCATGTCATTTGTGTCAAGTATAAATAATGACATTAAACTACTAGTTTAATGTTTCAATCTATAATTTGCATAGTAGGGATTCTTAGATAATGAAATAGGAAGAGGCCTGAGCTATTCAGCACTGATCTAGAGTACTGTATAGATTAAAAAACCCCCCAAACATTAAAATGACAAATATATGATCCAGAGCATGGTTTTTGTGTGTTATTCAGCTGACAAAGGCAAAAGGAGTTTGGAGCTAAAACTGTAAATTATAGCTCTGATTTTCTATAGAAGTATGCAAAGTCTGTGTCCTGAAATCTGTGAATTTCTCACTGCTGCCCTGTCTTCCATCCACACCCTACCAGTTCATTCTTTAAAAAAATCCTATAGAAAATAGTGTTCTGCTAATTTCTTCCTTTCCATTCCTCTCAAAGGAATATGTGTTTGTACATCCAGTATGTGCACATTTTCCTGCACATATACCATGTTCTTGATTTGAACAAACAGCTGTCTCAGTCTCTCTTTGGCATTGAGTGCTGAGCACTCAACATCCTGTCCTACCTAGCAGTTACAAAGATAAGAATGTGGAGAAAAAAATAGGGCTAACCTGGTTTATGCAAAATATAAGGTTACACTTGGCAAATCTACTGCCCAGGATGTAACGGTGACACAAAGGATCACTATTCTGTGCCTCAAACCAATTAACAGGGATGCTCAAAATATTTTCTTCTAGAGAGCTTTCACTTTGTACAAGTTAATTAATAAGCAGACTACTAAGCATTAGTGAAACTACAGACTACTGTTGCTATTTTGGCACTCAGCTGAGGGATAATTTAGCTAGAGGTCTAATCCTGGCTGCAGCTCATTTTTAAACTAGTTATTCAAAGATAATTACCATTAAAAGATCTTTCTCAAAAACACACTGTCATGAGCAATTTAGTTGAAAGTGAAAGATACTGATTCAAACTCAGCTAAGAGAGAATCCCAAACCAGGATTTCACATACATTGGAGAAGCTGGGGTTATAAGATACAAGGCAGATGGCAAATGGTTCTATGAATCTATGTCTTTTTTTTTTTTTTCTTGTAAAAATCCCCAAATAAAGCATAGATCTCTGAGTCAAGTGAAAGGTGTTCGTAGAAAAAGAGACATTTTTAATGTTGTTTTGCTTGTTTTCAGTGAGAAAAAAAACCCTGTTTTGTTTTAATTTTATTTCTGTTTCAGAGTGTCTTTTTTATTTCTTTATCTATTTGCTTGTGTTTTGATTTTGGTTAAGCTATAAGGGAGGAGATACCCTCACCAGTTATTTTTAGAAATGGACTCGTTTTCCTACACTCAAAATATACCCAGTACTTTTGGAACTGGAGATAAACACTGACATCACACATATAACTCTGCAATGCAAAACAATTTCCACAGATCTATGCCGATTTACCAGATTTTTAATGATATTTGTGATATTGATCAGTGTACAGCTGTCAGTGATTCTTAATTTATAGCAATTATGTCAAGGTACTAGCATGCATTAACATTCATCCGTAGGGTAGTTTGGCAATGCAAAACCATTATAAGATGAATATCAGACAGTTCTATTTTGGGCTGAACTTCACAGTTTTGTTTTACATTATACTATCAGAATAGCATAATAGGTATTTTGCAGTATGATTTAAACTGAATCTTTATTTCTTTATATAAATGTTTGATAGCCTTAAATGAGTCTGGTTATCTTCTGAATTACTCCCTGATTGTATTTCTGAAATTCAGAAGGTTAAACTACAGTCTGTAAAACCAATGCTTTATTTGTATTGATGAAATGATTGCCAGCCACAGCTAAGCTTCCCAACCTGGCAGTGTATATGAAAGATGTTAAAATATCTGCATTAAAATGTGAACCAAAGAATGCCACATCAATCTTTCAAAATGCTTTAAATAATGGGAAATAAATATGTGGTAGGCATGGAAATTGCATTTATAGTTAATGAGACTACTGTAGAATAATTCAGTTTGGTAATTGAATATGATTTTCTAAGGGATTGATTTAAATGAGCTAAAGGAAGAATACTCAGAATAAATGCTAAGGCATGAATAAAACTGTGCATACTCTCAGTCATTCTGCTATTTTGGCATTGTAGTGCTGCATCTAAATTACAAACGAGCTCAAGGACAGGTTACCAGACCAAAGACTACAGGCATTTTATGTGGGTTAAGAAACACACCCTATACAGAGAATTACTATAACAGCTTATAATGACAGAATTAAAACTGATAAAGACAAATGTAATAATATCAACCCTATTCTTTCTGCTTAGCCCCTACAATCTGCCCAGGGTGCTAAGGTCAAAGGCACTAGTCTTCCTCAGGAAGAAGATATGCAAAAATGGTGAGATATCAACATCCTGAATCATTTGGCAGGAAACATCTGATGTTGATGGAGGGTTTATTCCCTCTTGCTCTTCAGTTTGCTTAAAACTCTATGTGTTTCCTAACAGTCTTCTTACCTCATCTTTATTCACTGATTCCCACTTTCATACTGTATTCGAGTTTTACTATATGTGGGATATTTTACATACATTGCATATTTATTCTTTGCTTTTTTGTTTCCCTCACAACCATTTTTTCCCAGTTCAAAAGGCAGCATGTCTTTGGTGTGTAGTAACTGAACATTTGTGACACATTTTTGTGGCCCTGGGGTGACCAGTATCATGAGCATATTTTTTCAAGACCTACACAATGATCTTTGCTCATACTGTCAGGATCTCTGTTTCAAGCCCTTGATTTTCTTCAACAGCCTTCAAGCTGTGGTTTCCTGATAGCAACTAATATTTTGTTGGCGCAACCTAATCAGAAAAACTGCCTTTCTGGAGTGACATTGAATAGTTTAGTCTAAAAAAATAGTAATCAGTTTCAGAAATATATCCATCCATTCATCTATAGATACATAAATGTACAGAAATTATACTTTAGTTTCTACTTGCTATTAATACCTAATAATTACAGTCACATCACTGATATGTTATCAAAATTTCTTTCCTCCAAAATAGTCCTTGTTTACTAACTGAAACTACTACTCTAAAATGTGCTATTCTGCTGTGATTTAATTCCAGCAATTCTAAGTGTATCTTCAGGTACATCACCATTGTCCTTCCAGGTAACCATATATTCACCCATAAATTACTGTACAGGCAATTAATCTTAGTATATGCATGTGTGGCAGTGTGTCCTTCCAGAAAATTATTCCACTAAATATGAATGAAAAACTAGAGACAATAATCTTTGAAACAAGAATCCAAAAGTTCTACTGGTTTGCCAGACTTGTGGAGTAAAATCATAGCCAGTGAAAGTAGAAGGCATGGATAGATGTGTCACTGGTCTCTCCCAAAGGCTTTTGCCTGAGTTCCTCGCAGGCAGCATGTTGTTGCGTTGTGTCGCATCCCTGCCTTTGTGAAATCTTGTCTGCCGTTGAAAATATAAGTCATTGCCACACACGCACAGTAAGCAACGCATCCTCTCGAGTGAAGTTCACTGTCAGTGAAACTGCTGGTTTAATTCTGTTTTTACTCCGCTGCATATGATAGGCTTTTACACTCTCAGCAAGGTAGTGCAAACAGGATGAATTTACAGTTGCTGATGAAATTTTCATCTTTCCTATATGTTTTACAATCTTCAGCTTTGACTATGAAGTTAGATCTATCCCATCCATGTAGTTTAGGGAGCATTAAATGAGTTTCACATGATCACAGATGGGTATGTTGCTTAACCATTGGTGAAGGCAAATCTTTTGAATCTGCATCTCCTGACTTAGAACCTTCGGGCTACAGGCAGACAAATAGCTAACACAAGCAGACACATTGAGAATTGCTCTCACAGGATAAAGCACTTAATTTTTAATATCCTAAAATCTTTATGAGAAAAAGAAGTGATGAAGTGATCACAATTAAAAGAAAAAGTTGCTTTGATTTGTAGAGTGAACAAGATCTACCAACAATCTTGTACAATCTTCATTTCAGCTCGGAAGGAAATACCAGCTGGTGGCATGTTTTATAATGGAAGTTCTACATTTGAAGTTCTAAAATCTTAAGATTTGGTTGCTTCTTTTAAGAATTCTGTTAAAAAATTGTTTCTTTTTCTTTTCTTCAAATGGAATATAAATTTGAACTCTTGATGACCTCCATGGTAAACAAACAAACAAACAAACAAACAAACAAAAACACCAAACAAAAACCATGGGATTAAATACTGTAACGACATAACAAAAGGACAGAGTTAAATATGAAACATTCTGCTGTAAGGAACACAGAGATGGAAATCCACAAAGCCTGAAGGAAGATTCTACTCCTGCTGCTATGAAGCCTGCTGTCTAGCTGTGATCAAATAATTTCCATTTTTTTGCCATTTTGCCCATGTATGCTAGAAAAAATATTCCCAGTTTTCCTTGATGGGATGATATTTTATGACTAGTTCAATACACAAATAATACTACTGTATAGTATACATTGTAAAAATTTCCAAGCATATGCATATGTTCAAATATCATGGTACATATTCTATACTCAGTTTTAAAAGGTTAGTTCTTGATAGTTATAATTTTTTAAATACCAAATAAACACCCTGAAGACTTTTTTTTTTTGTGGGAATCATAGCAAGAATTAAATGTTCTGCACAATCTGCTCTCTCAGAATATAAGTGGAAAACAATTATCTGATTCTGGTAAATTTATTTTCTTCTTTTTTAAACAACAACAACAACAAACAAACAAACAAACAAAAAATAGCCTAGAAACAGTTAAATGGAATCTTGGGAGTAGGGATGTGAGCAAAGTAAAATAGTTTTTACAGCTAAGATTAAGTGTGTTAAGTGTTTTACCTAACAATATTTTATAATTGATTTATGATTACTGAAAATAGGAGTTTATGAAGACTTCAAAGGACCTTTCAATCCAGTTGCAATAGAATTTGCTAAAACACTTAATAATGCATATAGCACTTTACTATGTTGCAATTTTTCTTTTCTAGTTAATGGATACTGCTTTCAATTTTGTGTTCAATTACTCTGATTAATTAGGCTTTTTTGTCCCCTATTTCTTTTATCAGATCAAATGTTATAGATGTTTCACTTTGGGGTAATTAAGCATCTTTTTAATAAGGAAAACTGATTTTTGATTGCTTGTTTAACTTTATAAATATCCTTCTAATCCTGCTGGTACTTTTTTTCTCATGGAAAAAGCCAAGAGGGAGAAATAGTAATAATGCAAGTGCTTCAGAATTTATCTACTCGTATTTTCTCTGGATGTGAAGTAGAAAGGAAGGAATTAGAGCATGAGGGAAGGGTTGCAGACATTGGATCTGCTAGGTGATCACAGTTTTACAGCATTGGGTTGTTTCCTTTTTTTCTAGTTGAAAAGTCCAAATAGGCACTGTCCCACTATGCTCCCTTTCCAAACAGTTTACAGTTTGAAAGTCCAATTATCTAAATCCTTACTTTGCTGAGCAATGTTCAGCTTTAATGGCACATATGTAACAGACACTCAAGACACCTCTAGCTGCCCAGATCTTAATGGAAGATCTCATAGAACTTAATTTCCATCTAAGTAACATTAATAAGAACTGGAAGAGATGATAGGAAAAAAAAAACAAACCACAAACAACAACCCCCCCCAAAAAAAACATAACAAAAATAGTAAGGATCAAATTGACACAAGATTTCCTCACTATTTAAATAGAATGTTTAATCCCACTAACAGAAGGTCAGTAAGTGACACTGTGGCTGATGTTCTAAGAGACAATTTACCTTTGGCATGACATCAGCCACATATATTTGCAATTTGGCTTCTCTGTAGGCAGAATAACCAGCGTGCCATAACTGTGGCCCTTTAGTACCCTCATTAAGGAGGATCCTAACGTGAACTGAATACATACTAATATATTGCTTTGTATAGATGTACAGTGAAGAGATAGATGTTACATCTGAAACCTTTCTTGAGTTTATCTTAAGAAAATTATTCTATTATTTGCAAAACAACCAAATGGGAGATGAGAAGAGATTCAGCACACAGCTAAAATGGCTAAATTTAGCCCTTTGGTTCACACTAAATAGGCAGATGGTCTTCAAATTAACTGCCTAAACACAAGAACCTAATGTCATTTGACTTGCCCTAAGGTATTCTGTCTGTGTGGCTGCTGCAGCTCCAGAAGGGTCTGGATCTTTTGCAGGTCCTTTATAATATGGGAAGCACTTCTGAGTATCTGAGTCTCTGAGTCTTCTGAGTATCTGAGTCAGGCACCTTAAGATACCTAAACTGGCAATAGGATACTGTATTTCAGTAACTGGATCCCTTCTGTTCTGTCTGATCAGATGAATAACTATATAGAATTATTTGTATTAGGTCTCCATCAGCTAAGGAGACTTAGACACCTAGCACACAGACAGCTACAAGTCAGTCTCACCTCTGTACCCATCAAGATCATGGAGAGGATCCTCCTGGAAAATATGCTCGAGCACATGGAAAATGAGGAGGTGATTGGTGACAGCCAAGAGGGCTTCACTAAGGGAAAATCAGGCCTGAAAAATTTGGTGGCCTTCTACAATGGGTTACAGTGTTGATGGGTAAGGGAAGAGCAACTGACATCATCTACCTGGACATGTACAAAGCATTTGACACTGTCATGCACAACATCCTTGTCTCTAAATTGGAGAGACATGGGTTTGATGGGTGAACCGCATTTGGATACAGAATTGGCTGGATGGTCGCACGCAAAGTTGCGGTCAAGGGCACAATGTGCAAGTGGAGACCAGTGACAAATGACATTCCTCAGGGGTTGTTATTGGGATTGGAGCAGTTTAACATCTTTGTTGGTGACATGGACAGTGGGTTGGAGTGCACCCTTAGCAAGTTTGCCCATGACACCAAGCTGTGTCATGCAGTCGACATGCTGGAGGGAATGGATGTGCCATCCAGAGGGAGCTTGACAGGCTTGAGAGGTGGGACTGTGCAAACCTCATGAAGTTCAACAAGGCCAAGTGCCTACACAAGGGAAAGCAGGGATAGGATGCAGAGTAAAGGTTTTAAACCAAAAGAGGTAGATTTAGATTAGATGTAAGGAAGAAATTATTTACTGTGAGGGTGGTGAGGCACTGGCACAGGTTGCCCAGAGAAGCTGTGACTTCCCCCTCCCTGGAAATTTTCAAGGCCAGGTTGGACGGGGCTTTGAGCAACCTGGGCTAGTGGAAGGTGCCCTGCCCATGGCAGGGGCGTTGGAACTAGATAACCTTTAACGTTCCTTCCAACCCAAGCCATTCTGTGGTTCTATGATTCTAACTGACACCTAAATTTACTTATTTTTAATTATGGTGCAATTCCTACCTTGCCTCTGGTTTTATACCTTTTGCTACAATGGGATAATTAATTTCCCACTGTTTTCTTGTAGTAAAATACCAGTTAATGCCAAGATAAGTCTAAGTGCCAGGTCCTGCTCTTTTGTTACAACTCCTTGCAACACCAGAAGCTTGGGAAAGAGTGGCTGGAAAGCTGCCTGACAGAAAAGGACTTGGGGATGTTGATTGACAGCTGGCTGAACAGGAGCCAGCAGTGTGCCCAGGTGGCCAAGAAGGCCAATGGAATCCTGGCTTGCATCAGAAATAGTGTGGCCAGCAGGACAAGGGAGGTGATCGTCCCCCCGTACTCTATGCTGGTGAGGTCGCAACTCAAATACTGTGTTCAGTTTTGGGCCGCTCACTACAAGAAAGACTTGGAGATGCTGGAGTGTGTTCAGAGAAGGGCAATGAAGCTGTTGAAGGGTCTGGAGCACAAATGTTATGGGGAGTGGCTGAGGGAACTGGGGTTGTTTAACCTGGATAAAATGAGGCTGAGAAGAGACCTTAAAGGTGGTTGTAGTGAGGTGAGTGCTGGTCACTTCTCCCAAGTAGCAAGTGATAGGACAAGAGGAAACATCCTTATATTGTACCAGGAGAGGTTTATTAGATTGGTTATTAGGAAACATTTCTTCACTGAAACAGTTGTCAGCACTGGAACCGGATGCCCAGGGAAGTGGTTGAGTCATCATGCCTGGAAATACTTAAAAGAAGTGTAGACGAGGCTCTTAGGAACATGTTTTAGTGATGGACTTGGTAGTGTTAGGATTGGATTAGATGGACTAGATCTTAGGAGTCTTTTCCAACCTGAATGATTCTATGAGTTTATGATTCTATGATGAGAATAAAGATATGTTTAGGGTCCCAACACAGCACTAGTAATTTTATCCTACCTCTGCAAGAAGAATCTACCTTTAAAACAATATAATTGTGCCTACTAAAGCCACAGTTATCTTCTCATGATCACACCTGAGTAGTGAGTCTTAGAATATAATGACTCAGTAGAATGCAAAACATAATAAGAAAAAAAATCACAAATCCATTTTTCTTAGCCCATGGTTATTTTAAAACAAAAACTGAGGAATAGAATAAATATGGATTTACTCTTATTAGATTTTCCTTTTTAGGCCAAAAGGCATAAGACACTGAGGTAAGTGCTAAAATGAGATAAAGATGCAAGACACTAGAGCATTAAATGCAGAAAAGAAATGACCATTTGGACAAATACAGGCAGGTCCCTCTCTGTTGAATGTCATCTTAGTTTTCTTAGAATCATACTTTATAGACAGTTGATGCAAAAAAAGCCCTAAGAACTCTGTAACAACTTCGAGCTTATTCAGCCCTGTGGGCCAACATGCTTCTGTAGCTTCTCAAACAAGCTGTAAGCAACAGAGCAGCTCTGCTGGAAGTCCTGCTGGAGTGGACTATTATAGTGAGTTTGGTTACAAAGCATAACATAATGTATTTATGCTCGTGTGCTCCACTTCAGACAAATTGTTACAACAAGCAAGAACATACCCGTCAACTTCATTCTTGATGTTGTAAGCTAATACACTAGCTAGATCAGAAGGCAACCATTAAAACTCTTCTGATTTTAAACCACAAATTTACAGATGAAGGTCATTAACACTTTTTTCAATCATCTCTCCTCTTACTCCCTTTTTTCCAGAAATATCAGAATAAATCTATGCATGTTGACATTCTGTATTTTTACTCAGAGCACATAGTTCATCTAATTATTTGTTATTTATAGGCTCATCTTTTATGATGCTGATATTAGTTTATTTTTGTTAACACTTTTAGGATAGTGCTGTAATAGTAAGCACAGGAAACAGTGTTGTCTGACATTTCTGAGTCACTATTTATCTTGACCATAATCAGAACAGTACACCAAAACCCTTTTTCGCTTGAAATAACAAACATATTAGATCTTTTCCTGGAGTCATCATAAGATCTTCAGAAGAGTTCAAAAAACTTAGGGAATTTAAGCTGCATATAGGCTTCTTAATTCAATCTGATAGCAGGTAAAACCCTTTTCCATGGATTAAGATCTCAGAAAGCATTCAGAATTTTAATTTGTCCTTATCAACAATTTAGGAAGGCTTATTGCACTGCAAAAGTAAGTAGAATTACAAAATTGCATTAATTCTACATTGATCATAAGGCACCTATTTTTGTTTATATGTATCATGGAAATTCAAGCATCAGTTTATACTTCTGTTCACGTTGACTTGAAAATGTAACTTAGTCCTTCAGTCTGCCCCAGAAATCCCCTGTTTATTCAATTTATCTCCATTGTTCTCATTCTTTAAACAAACATTAAAAGAAAAATTATGTTTCAGAGATTGTAAAGATTAAGATGACTTTTGTAGTTCTTTATTGAATTTATTGCATATATCAAATTTACTAAAGGATCAACTAGAAATTCTGTGCTGAATAAAATGATCTCTTAAAAGTCTCTTTAAATGTAACTAGAGAAAAGTGGAAGTTCTGAGACTATATAGATTTTATCTATGAACCTAATACCATCTACCCTTTGATTTAATCTTAATGATAGGCTCTAGCCTTTCAAGACTCACTCAACTACTGTAGCTCTAAAGTACATTTAAGGTGCTGTCGGTTTAATACTTGATATATGTAATTTATGATGTGTAGTTTGTGACTGAAGCAGGCTAATAAATAATTGTATGATGCCCCTTCCCCTCCAAACCCTATAGATTTATGCATTCCAATGAACCTCATGTTGCCTCTGAAATAATTCACGCATGTAAAAATATATGCTGAGAAATAAATTTCATAAGAATATTTCATTTTGGTAGACCTTACAGTATCAATTCTTTACCAAAATAAAGATTCACAGAATCAACTGCTTGATTGTATTCAAGCTTCAGAGGACAAAGATTGATATAAATTACCTTTGATTGCAAGAAAAATTATGATATTGATCTTGACCTGTTCACATTTCCTTTTAGTCTTGCTGATAAATGACTGTTAAGTGACCAGTTGTTGATAGTAAATCTAGTAATCAATGAATTTTGTAGGATTTCAGCATACTTTTTTTTTTTTTTTTTTTCAATATTGCTACTTGAAGATTCTACCCTTAATGGAATTTAAAACAATAACTGTCTCAGAAATGCTCTTTAATTATCCAGATTTTTCATTTTTCTGCCAAGAAAGGGAGAAGTGACGCTCTTTGCAGTGTGTAAAAAAGATCTTGTATGATATTTAAAGGAAAATGAAGATGGTCATTGACTAGACCTAACCTGATTGCACTGTATGGTAGAAAGATTGGATTTGAAATTGAGTTGCTCAAAAAAGTTAGTACTAAACAGGAGACAGAATAACAGTAGAATCAAGAGGAAGCCATCTCAGGAAAGCCAGGTGCTCCAGAATCAGAAAGTTCTTGTCGAAAAGGTGGCAAAACATATACCAAAATGTAATAGAAGGCTTTGCCTGGTCTCTAAAGCCAGCTAGAGAAAAGTGTTATACTGGGGATCTGTCTGATTCTTAGATTTCAGGCCTGATTTTTGCCTCAGGCTGTCCACAAGACTGAGGAAGAATTTGTTCCACTCATCCTCCCTTCCCTGTTTTTCTTGAATACCTTGCTTTTTCCTATTATCTATCCATTCTTTCTTTTTTATACTTCTCTTCAGGCCCTGAAAGTCTGCTTATATGAAGAAGAGCTCCACAAAGTCTTCCTAGGGAAACAGAGAAAACCCTAAAAGTATGAATCTGAGATTGCTACCTGTTTGGAAATTTTGGGAGATTTACAACTGCTTTCAGTAATGTCTACCAAACTTTGTGTGACAAATGTTCACTTATGAAAAATGTTTTATTAAAGCTGGTATTACACTATTTCTCCTAGGGGTGATGAAAGGGAAGGAGAAGGATTATCAACTATTACAAATTACTCAACCAATAGTATATTAAGAAGGAAGATTTTAATTGATACAGGAACTGCTTTGGTAATTATTTCTAATCCCAAGCCATGGTCTGACTGATATTTGCACAGTTCTGCAGTGTTTCTCATCGTCAACATCTTCTACCACCATTTTTCTTACTTTTTAACGTCTTATTTCCAGTGTGTAAGGTGTTATTGTTCTGGTGTTAATGTATGATTCATTTTATTTTACATTTGACTTAGGTTTCTCAGATTCATTGCCTTAGTCTTTGTTTACTTCAATATTATCAATAATAGCCTAGCCTTTTCTGATATACATCTCAGTATTTTTATTATATATTCTAAATAAAATAGAAATGCATAATGTTGATACTAGGTTCTATTTGTTTTAAGTAGTAACCCTGATTCAGGACATCTGAGGACCTTAGTGATTGTCAGATAGGAGATAAATAGCCTGGATGAAATCTCCTTACATAGTTTTGTTTTCTGAAAAGATATTATAGGGCAGGCTAATGCAACTCACTGTCCAAATGACAAAATATGTCTAAACTACAGCTTTACTTTTTATATGATATAGTGTTTATTTGAAATAAAATTATTTTTGTCAAATTCTCTTGAAATTGCGAGTGTTCAGAGGCTTTCAGAGGAGAAGAAAATCGACTGTGATTACCAATTCCTAAATGTATAGAAAATGAAGTTGGCAACAAACATTTAAAAAAAAAAAATACTGTTTTCTTCAGTACAGCTCTCAGAAGGTTGAAGGGAGCTGGTGAATTTTTAAAAGACATTTTTCAAAATGTTCTGAGTCAGTCAAGAGGAGGAAAATCATTAGAGACCAGACCAAGGCAGTAAGCTAGCTAACCCACCTGAACTCTAAATGTATTTCCTAACCTAGATGAACTCTTGGAAGCTGATACTGATGAGTGGAGGACCCTCACAACAAAGACCTTTGGAAACAATGTCTTTCAGTGGTGCTTTCTGAATGTGGAGTTAAATGATGTTGGAAATATCTTCCTGTTTAATGCTATTTTTCCTTTTCTGTTACCCTATGTCTAACAATGCTTCACCAAGAAGGAGAAGGAAACATCATATTCTATGCAACAAGTTTCTCTAGCATTTAATGTCACTACCTTATTCTATATATTTTAAAGAAAATTAGGGCACTTCAGGGCTGTCTTCTCTATTGATGCATGCACTGGATATGAGACTCTTCTATACAATTACACTGAAACTGGCCAAGGGATGTGCAGACCCAATTTTCATGATAAACCAAGGTGAAAACAAATTGCTTGTTGCATTCTCAGAATACACAGTGCACTGTGAGTTGTTTTAGAAATTCTTTACAGGCAATGACTGAAAAAGGCATTATTTCTGGATCTTTCTGAGATTCCTGATGCTGTCTCTGTCAGCAGCATCCATCTGCTTGACAGTGCTGAGACTAACCCTCTTCCTAAGGAGGTGAATATACAAAGCTTTAGCATACGCTATTGATGGTCATCTCTTGCTGCACTTTAAATTACTTTCATGGTGTAAGACTATGCCCTGAACATGCTTGTGGGAGCATCAAGGTTGTTTACAACTTATTTTCTTTAAGTCGCTATGAAATTATAGAAGCACATGTGCCATTTAAAATCTTAATCTTTCCATTTATAAATAAAATAACATTATGTTTATCTTTTTTTCTCATGGCAGACACTTTCACAATGGAAATTATTATTGATTCAAAGACAAACCCTGCAGCAAGTGAAAGAAATTGAGTCAGACTCTGAAAAT
The DNA here is from genome assembly GCF_003259725.1 of Athene cunicularia. Lineage (NCBI taxonomy): Eukaryota > Metazoa > Chordata > Aves > Strigiformes > Strigidae > Athene > Athene cunicularia. Next base: position 63,181,529 of record NW_020799092.1, read on the forward strand.
GTGCAAATCAATTCAAATCCATAACATGGCCAATATTAGAAGATCTTATATATACCAGTATGCCTTACGAGAATACAGAATCCTTTAGGAATACAATAGCTGGACATAGTTACTCTGCATATGTAGATAGTGTCTGTGGGATTAGTGACTAAATGAATTTTATGTATATTAATATCTTATTATTTAAGCATAACAAAGAATAACATATAATAGTTATATTGAGAATAACCAATATTAAACTTCTATCAATTATTTAACTATAAAAATGAGAGGTGGAACTGAATTTCATGACCACCATTTAAATTAAATATATATTTTGTTATAATTTTAAATTTACCTTTTCCCTATGTGATGGGCTGACCCCAGCCCAATTGCTTACTCACTTCCTCAGAGGCTTGACAGAGAGAATCAGAAAGGCAAAAGAGACAAAAAATCATGGGTCAAGATAAAGACAGTTTAATAATTGGGATAAAAACTTAAAACCCAAAATGATACCAAGGTAATCACTCATCACCTCCCACAAACCGAGCAATGCCCAGCCAGTCTCTGAACAAGGTCTATTTTGGAATATCTCTCCTTTGCCCCACTCCCTGTAAGGGACTGTGTTGGACTCTGTCTCAACATTGCTGTTGCACCACCACCATTTCCTGGCCTCAGTGTCCCATGGACATGGAGAAGTACACTCTGGAGAAGAGGAACTGTCCCAGACAAAACCACGACATCTGCCTGAAGTTAAATCAGGGTGAAGAAGACGTTCAGGCGGGCATGACCACTGTGAACGCCTGGGCATGCACGCATGGAGGGTCACGAGGCAATGAGCCCCGTGGAATTGCGCGGACTTTTTGGAGAAATTGGGAGGACTGGAACAATAAAAGGATTGTGTACTCCTCTCTTGGGATGCTTGTTATCTGTCTCTCTCCCTCTCAGTCTTGTCATCACTCTTGGAGATTGGAGCACCATCACCCGCACCAGGACTGAGCCAACGGCACATCACTGGGTTTGTGGTGGTGGTAATTATCTTGATGCATCTCTACCGTTTTCTTGCTTAGGGATTCTGACTCTTCCTTTTTCTCTCTGTCCTATCGCTATTACCAGTTGTATGCAAAATAAAGTTCACAAGGTTGTACTGCATCTGACCTCATTTGTGTCTTAATCTCACTCTTGGGATCGTTTAAGAACCCTCACCAATATTGGATCAGGGCACACCCTTCCACCCCCATTTTATTGCCAAGCATAACTTTTATGGTATGGAAAATCTCCTTCATCAGTTTAGGTCAGCTGTCTTGACTGTGTGTCCCTCCCAACTTTTGCTCTCCCCTGGAAGGATGACTCCAATGAATGGAGTTAATTCAGGGAATTTATCTAAAATTTTGCTAATTGAAACATGACTGAAGATTCAGCCTGGATTTTAAAATGGGGATCAATTTTGACGAGTTTGTTTGATTACAGAAGGTATTCAGTGATTTTTTTTCCTCACTGCTAAAGTTAAGGGCAGGAACAAATTTCATCCTGCTAAGTAATTTTGTGTTATTTCCTTAATCCCACAAAAATACTTACAATATTAACTTCCACAGGTTGCTCAGCTTCTGTATTACAGTGAGTATTTCTATTACGGGAATATTCCACTGCAGAATATGAGCTGCACAGAGAGCCAAACACATGTATTGTATTCCAAAACGTGACTGGACGGATTAATAAATTCAAGTTCTATTCATCTTTGATTTTTTTTTAAACATTAAATTGTTTCAGACCAGAATAAATAGAAACCATACAGGTGAAATTAAACTGTGGTTTTAAAAACGATGGGTTTAATGCAGGCAGGTTTAATGCAGACAGGATTGTGGACCATGCTGTAGAAACACCTTTGTCTTCTTACACTGAAATCTTGCATTTAAAATTAACATTCCCTTGAAAGTTTACAGCTGGATCAATGGATACTCTGAAACAGATGTGAATCATTATGAAGATCTAAGACTTCTTTATTTTATTTTATTTTTCTTTCTGATAAATTAATAAAGAAATCAAAATATATAAATTAGAGAAGAAATAAGGCACTTTTTGTAGTACTGTAAACAGACTGTGACCTAAAACATTTGTTCAGCACTCTATTTTATTAACAACATCAGATTCAGATCATTGGCTCATATTACCTGGAGACAGAAAGAAAATTGGTTGAACTAATTAGGAAATTTGCAAGACAGGTAATTCACGTTTAAGACTCCAGAAAACACACCATGTTTCATAATAAGAGCTGATTTGCTTAGCTGATATACAGACAATGTGCAGATATAACTTTTATTTATACAATAGAGGTACAAAACAAATCCAGATGGAAATGAGAAAACTCATCTATCAAATCAAAGACTATTCACAGGAAAATTTTATTTGTCGGGGCTTAACATGCATGCAATTTACATAAATCACTGTTTTTTTTCATAAAAACAAGGGAACTTCCAGGAAAAATATCTTATGCACAATAGGAATCAAGTAGGTGCAGAATTTTTAGTACATTGAATAAATTTGTCTCTAGATTTACCTTAACTTACGGTAGTAGAATTATGCCAAAGAAGAACTTGCACATTCTCATTATAAAGCATGATGATGGTCACTTTAGGTCAGTCTTCTAAAATGAAAACCTTTTAATTTAAAGGAAACTCTATATACCTCACAAGTGATTTCAGTGTAATATGAGATGAGGAATGACTATAACATCTGAAAGCTGTACCACTTCATAAAACTAAAAAATTATGGAAGTCAGCCATGAACCTAACTAACTTTCAGTAAAGCTATTATCTTCACTTATCCCAAAGTCAGAATTTTCACTGATGCAAGGGAAAGTTAGATAAAGTTCCAGCAATCAGCTTTGCTAAACTGCATTCAAGAGCCCAGTGTGAATCACATTATTTCTAAAATATGCTATAAATATCAAATACATTTATGCATTGGATGAAAAAAACATAGCACTGGATTAATACTTATTTTGATCCAATATGGAAATAGTATTGTGTTGATATAGAAAAATCATTACTTTCAATTATTCTTCTTCAATGCCTCTGAATTTCCTATTACCTATTGCCTTTCTCCTCTGAGGTAGTTTTTCTCTGCTTTTCTAAATTCTACAAATCTCCATTTGGTAATGGAAGAAAAAAACCCAAGTAGCAATGGATAATTTACAGATATTTTAAGATAACACTGCTTTACTCAGCCTTAATTTTTTGACATATTTATTAATTTATTATTATATTATAATGAAAATGGTCAGATCTGCAGCAGGCTTATAGAGTAACTTATTGATCTGAGGTTTGAATGACAAATCACTGAAGAACCACTTTATGCCATCACTGAAATTATTGTTTGTTACCTTTTCACTTTGAAAAATGTGGTCACTTATACATTATAGTTAATCAGGAAGATGGAAAATATAGAAATTGATAAAATATATTTCAATATAGAAAACACTCATAAAGCAAAACTAGGTATGTATAATGAAGGTATGTAAAAACTGAAACTGCAGTACTTAAGATACTTTGGCCTAAAGTGTATATTAATTCCACTAACATCCCCAGAAGAAGGGTTGATTTTGAGCTTTCTGTCCTTAAAAATTCTGCAGAGTGTTTCCATCATCTTCACTTTCCTTTACAAGATTTAATAATTACTGAATCATAGGATTAGATGGATGGACAGCCATTCCTGATAAAGCTAATACAGGTGCTCGTGTAAAAATCTTTTATCTGGTATTTTCACAGAGCCGTAATATCCTATCCAATATGTCTGTTTATACAGATAAGTAAATTAGGATGTTCTGTTTCTCTGTACCTGACAAAAATTGCAGGTCACAAGACCATAAATTTGTGATCTTGTCCATCTATAGCCTTGTTTATTTTACTAATATAGACATAGCCAGTAGGATTATTTTCAGTAGGATCCATTTTCCAAAATGAGGAGACAAATACACACATATCCTACCTAAAAATAACAGCAGTGGAGGTTCTATAGTTACCAAAAACTTGTTTCAATGTTCAATTCTTTTTACCATCAGAAAGTTTTGTTTACTATCTATTAGGTCTCCCCTGCTTAATTTTAAGCTTAGTGGTTGGACATGAGGAATGCAGTATATTCTCTTCTTTTGTCACAGTATGCATTTGAAGATATCCATGCTTGCATTAAGAAAATGTCATTAAAAGATCATCAGCAGATCAAAGGAAGTCTTCTTAGATGAAGTTACCTGTATGATTTCTTCTGAATTTTTATTCTTCCTCACTGTTGCTCATCTTAAAGAGAAATTAGATTGATATTGTGTTGGGTTTGTGTGTGGCAGGGTTTTGGCAGTGAGGGAAGTGGCTACAGAGGTGGCTTCTGTGAGAAGCTTCTCAAAGCTCCCCTGACTTCAAGTCAGACCAGCCTTTGGCCAAGGCCAAGCCAATTAGCGATGGTGGCCACACCTCTGTGATAACTGTGAGAGACTGGAGTGTCATGTGACTGTCTCAAAGCTTCCTTGTGTCTGTGCAAACCTCAGGGACAAGCTGCTGCGGCCTGTGGATTGTTCTGGGAAATGTCACCCATGGAAGTGCGCGTGTACTGAAGGATGCACCCTCCCACTTCTTTGCGGTTGTATTGTTGGAGTCCTTAGACAAGGCTCAAAGGGGCAGACATGTGCTGAGCTGGCCCCATTCTGTAGCCATTTGTGGCTCAGTTGTGTAGGCCAGACCCCACACATGCATTGCTAACAAACTGCTCAGAAGCAAACCAAACGTTTCTGCTCAGAAGTGGGATGCAACAAAAACCTGAGACCAGAAGAAAAAAAAAACCTAAAGGTAGGCAGATATGCTAATCAGTGGGTACAATTAACTTAAAAAAGCAACAGAAAACTTTGGTCAGTGTGCATCCACCATCAAAGCCAGATCTGTGTGCACCCACCACTGAAGAACTGAAGACTGAACACCAACGGATGGATCCATGGTGGTGACTATTCTTGTGACCGTGTCCCACATTCCCACATCCTTGCTTTATTTCTGTCTTTTCCTTCCATTCTGTCCTATCAATACCTCCCTTCACTTTTTATTAGTAATAAAAAAGCCCCCAACATTTTGGGTATATGACATTTGGCCTTGTTTGCATCTTAGTCTTGCTCTTGGGATCATATTGAAATGTTCCCCAATACTGGATTGGGACAATAACATATTTAAGAGGGGGAATCTGGGAGGATGAAGGGTTGTGAGGCAGACACCTATGCAAACACTGAGGTCAGTGGAAGAAAAGAGGAGGAGGGATGATGTACACCAGAGCACAGACTCCCCTGCAGCCTGTGGTCAGAGGGCAGGCGGTCCCCTGAAGCCCACGGAGGTCACCAGTGGAGCACATGCTGACCTGCAGCCTGTGGAGGACCCCACACAGGAGCAGGTCGATGTGCCTGAAGAAGGCCATGTCTCTGTGGGAAGAAGCCCTTGCTGTTGTAGTTCAGCACTGGGAGGATTGCAACACACAGAAGGAACCAGACTGGAGCAGCTCGTGAAGAGCTGTAGTCTATGTGAAGGACTCAAGCTGGAGAAAGTTCATGGAGAGGACTGCCTTCCTTAAGAGTGAACCAACAGTGGAGCAGGGGAAGAGTGTGAGGAGTCCTCCCCCTGAGGAGGAAGGAGTAGTATTTCTCACTGTCCTGCTTTGTTTGATTGGTAAATTAGTGTTGTTGTTGTTGGTGTTCAAACTAAATTGATGTTCTTTTTCTTCCCCATTCGAGTCTCTCTCTCGATCAGGAGAGATCACCATAACTGGTGAGTTATTCTCCCCCCAATCTGGTCTCAATCTCCAAGTCTTTTGTTGTATTTTCTCCTCCCCATCCCTGAGGGGGAAGGATTCAGGGAGGGGCTGCATGGTGTTCTGTTGCACCACAACAATATAACAGTTTTTCCCAGAAAGTTATTGCTGACCATTACAAGTTTTTATAAAGTCCTAACCTTAGAAATAGTTTGATTCATGTGGAAAATTAAAATAGAACTGACTCATCAATGATTTTCCACTAATTCTTTTAACTCAAAAATAGTTTAACATTTGTCCTTACTCAGTGTTTGGAAATCTCATACATCATTCATGGAAGCTCTAGGACAAATTTAATTTATTTAAAACATTTCAGAATCATCTAGAAAGCTTGCAGTACCTTTACTCATTCTTTGATTCTTTTCTTTTTCCTGATAAAACCAATCTCTTTCACCCATTAGTTTCTAATCATCACCAAACTGCACGCAGCGATATCAGTTTACCAGTGTAAAATTTACAGCGCTAAAGAAGTCACATCTGGTCTTGGTGTGATGATAAAATTCTGTCGCATTAATGTAAAGAACAGTAATCTTTCCTGGTGATTTCAGACAGACCAAGATTTGGCATTCTCTCTTCATACTTAATTTTTTAGGATGAAAGTATTTCTTAATGCTCTCTTTACCAAACAATTTGGGTACCCTTTCATTCTCACTGAATTTCTAATAGCGCTTTGTTCCAGCTTGAATAGTTAATCTGTATAGTTCAATGTTCTATTGCTCAATCCATTAAACTTTTTTTTTTTTTTTTTCATTAGTATGTTGATTCTCATCTTTTGCCATAGTGTAACTGATTGAGCGACTTTAGATATCATGTACAAAAGGGTATACATATTGGACTAAAATTACACAAATCCCTGTCTGGATTTTTGAGGGTGGAGGACAAAGGTTGCTTGCAAGACAAACTTTATAGAAAGGCAGAATGATTCACTTCATGTAACACAGATCTACATTCATAAAGTTAAAATCCCAGGTACTACACAGAAGTGAAGAAGCTAAAACTTCATTAGGTGTTTGCTCTTATGAAGCCACATGAACGTACTCTTACAATAGGTCTGTGTGTTGCCAGTGGACATGAATCCTGGGTGAAAGAACTGCTTATTGATCTTGGAAACAGAAAAAAAGGGCTTCAACCTGAATGCTCAAAGTATTCAGGTACTTGCCTAACTTCACTGGTATCAAGATAATTAGGATCTAAATCTCTTGGAAGAACTGAGCCTTACTGTGCACTCACTCTTGAGTTTATGTCTTCCAGTTTACATGTTAGAAGCATACCCTAATTTAAGCCTCTACATTGTCTCCAGGATCGATGAAAAAGAGACACCTCCAGAATATATTTCTTTCTACTTATGTTATGTACTTCTTTAATGAGATTATAAATCAGTCTTTCAAAGTGCTTATCCCTCTTCATTAACTACAGAGAAAAGCCTAGGTGCTCAGCTTAAAAGAGATGACAAACCTTCACCTCTACTAAAGTCTGTTGAGGCTAAACTCAGCCTGTAGACTAAATCATGGGCTTACAAGACCACTGTAGTCAATACAGAAAGGTGCTGGAGAAAAAAGGTCAGTAGCTAAGCCCCACACACCACTCATTCATTCCCCTGCCAGTGGAATGGGGAGTAGTGAGAAAAACTCATGGATGAAGATAAAGACAATATAATAAGTGAAACAAAACTGTGTGTGCCAGCAAAGCAAAATAAGGGCTTTATTCACTACTTCTTGTCAGCAGTCAGATGTTTCATCACTTTCTGAAAAGCAGTGCTTCAGCATGTGTAATGGTAACTTGGGAAGATGAGCACCATAAACAAGGGTGTCCCTCCTTCTCTTTTTGCTGAGGTTTTATTGTTGTGCAAAATGTGATAGGATATTGTGTTGGTTTAAGCCCTGCCAGGACCGGAGAGCACGTTGCTGTTGCCCTTCCCCCACCCTCAGCCGGTCGGGCTGGCAGTGAGGCACAAACCCGGGTTAAAATAAGAAGAAATTTAATACAACAGTGTGATAAACAATCTGAACAACAACAGTGGCAATGATAACAACAATAAACAGCAATAACAGTGAACAAGACAAACAATATACAGAGAAATACCGCAAAATGATCACGGAACAAAGCCAACGTGTGGGTCCCGCCACCAAAAAGCCAAAGAGAAAGTAAAGTCAAAGTTTCCCACCCCTGGACCTGATACCAGCATGGTATGAATAACCCATCTGGAGATCCCTTCCCCCTCTCTCTCTGCTGGGGAAACCTAACCCTATCCTAGTTGAACCAGGACAGACATAGAGTACCTCTTTGTTCAATTTGGGCCAGCTGTGTCCCCTCCAGACTACCCACTGAAGGGGTAGAGTGAGAAACAGATAACACACCAAATACACTGGTGTGTTATCAACACTATCTTAGTCGCAACTTAGATTTACAGCACCACACGTGCTGCTATGAAGAGAATTAGCTTCATCACAGCCAGATATAGTACAATCTCCATGCCTCATGCCATATCATTTACATCATGCTCTGCTCCTACACTTTCTAACGTATCCTCATTAAGCACCACCCTGCTTCCTGTCCTTTCATATATACACAGAGAACCACCACAGCGGCATCTAGCGTGCTGGAACTGTGGCCATCCAGATCCTTCCGGATCCCAAGTCCACCAGCACTTAGCACTTAGGAACAACGTTTTTACAAAAAAACAATTTTCTATTTCCATTGTTCAGAAGTGGAATCCTTTGTTTGTGATAAACAGTAAAAACTGTTTTCTTCTTTTTTTTTTTTTTCTTCATACATAAAAATACTTATACACTTGTACGACAAACTATATTCAATGTGTAAAATGGGAAATGTTCAGTGAACAGAACGAAGAGATTAATTTCTCTCAGTTTATGAGATACTCATTAGCTCAAATGAAAGTCACAATTCTCAGAACAGTGCTGTAAATAGATTCTTTGAGCTCTCTTTTAGTAATACAAACAAAATTAATTTGAACTTCAAGTCATCTTATCTGTTTCACAACTGGCTTATGTATCTAAGGTCTGAATTCCACTACAGAGATGTCCCTCTCTCTGTTTCAACTATACCCTTGGCAAGACAAACCTGAATCAAAGTGGCCAATAAGCTACACTTAGAAAGTTCATTCTCAAAATTCTGTTTTTAAAAGAGTGAGATTTTTTACTTCTGCTGAAGTTACTTTCATTCTTTTACACTCAAGAGATTGAGAAATGATATGTTCTTCATTTTATTTTTCTCCTTAGCCATTGGCTTACTGGTTTCAGTCCATCTCAAGGTCACAGTAAAGGTTACCACTGCTTGATAGCGAATTATCCTAAATGAAATCAATAGGTAACCTCAATCTAACCCCTGAGGTGTTTGTCCTCATCACAGTTCAGCGGAATGAAGACACACTGAATGAACCCAGAATTTGAACTCAAGAGGTGTTTCCTCCAAGCCTCAGTTATGCATACTGCACAGTAACACAAAGAAACTTCTTTTGGATTATTTTCTTTGTGTAGAGAGGATTATTTTCCTGTCATCAACATGAAACATACTTTATATATTTTAAGAGGAAGAAATTTTTTAGAGTAATGGTTCTTCATTAATTTCCATATTTGTTTTTTATTTTTTCATATTCTTCTCTGAATTAAACCTTCAGATGAAATATCGAGTTCAATGAATACATAACTTTCTTCAGGATAATGGGTTACTTTTCATTATCTAGATGGCATTATTTGGAATAAAGACTTTTAAAAATATTTATGTATTGTGTTTAACATGATAAAGAGCATTTCTTCACTGTGGTTAATAACTGTTGCTACAATGCAAAGAAATGAAGAAGTGAAGCAACTTTCATGCTATAGTTATACTGTCATTGTATGACTATGGTAACTACACTTTGTAGTCATTTATGTCCTTGCTTTGTTGTGCCAATTCAAATCTTGTGTCCAAAGAAGTTAACAATAAAGCAATCTTTGATAACAGCAGTTCCACAGATATTTAAAACAATTAAGACTATTTACCAATCTATGAGACACATGAAATATAACACTCATACCAGTAACTATAATAGCACAGTGATAAATCTTGTAACTCGCTAAAATCTTCCTTTCACTACTCTATGTCTAATCAATGTTGTATGCATGTCTAACTTCTCAATTATTCACCATACTAACACTAGCATATGTTATTGATGACACTAGTCCGTGAAAATACATAATTTATGTAATTGAACATGCTCTAAAACTATAGCCTACAGTTTCTGAGTAAAGGACATTATATCAAATGATATCACATGGAAACATCCTCCTCCAGTGTTGGGTACAAAAGTTATTATACTCTACTGTTTTCTTGACGAGAACTTATTGAAATTTTTTTTCCTCTTTCTTATGTAATCATTTGATAAACAGTCATATATGCCCCCTACTCATATGTATGCATATGAAAACATACACAGCCCTATACATTTGACATGCATAACATGTAGGCTGAGCAACTAGAACAATTTTAAGTATTACATTGAACTTTGATGTACAGAAAATAGTTGATGTTATTATAATGTCAGTTTCATTGCTTATTATATTTTAAATATCCTTGCCTCAGATTCATCCCTTTTCCCATTTTCTAAAACATAAAAATATGTATTAGTTATTCTTAAATATTTGTTAATGAATTTCACAGGCATCCTGGATGCAACTTGTATAAACAGGCCAGAAAATTTGAAACCAGAGCCAAGGCAAACCTGTGCCAAAACATTAGTCGATCCATTGGAACTGATTATACACATATAAAAGGGAGAATGTGTGAAGTGATATATAAGGTCACTGTGACAGCCAGAAGGTAATGCCAAAATATTCCTACTGGCTTCGCTCATTCTCATGTATGGGCGCAGAGTTGATTCAGAGCCAAACACTCTGCATGAGCCAAACTTAACTTCCTTGGCTTGCCCACCTCCAAAGCACAGCTGTCATGGCAAAAACAACCCATCAGACATGAATTCATTTTGCTAGCTTTCATCTGCCATGACTTTGTAAGATGCAGCCACGAAGGGCAGAGTGCTTTGCTGCTGCTGCTGCTGTTCTGAGAATAATCTGCACTACTGAAAAAAACTATTGGACTCATATTGCCTGTTACAATGAGGTGTCAGCTTCTGAATAATAAACATGTTCCTAATGAGGTCTAGGCACCTCTAACCAAGATTTTGAAAATGTGACTAGTGATTTTGATTGTGCTACGTGCTGGGGACCATCTGGAAGCACCTGAGTGGCCTGATTTGCAAAAAACACAGTCATTTTTGCAAAGGACCAGTTAACCCCAGTCTTGAATGGGACCTTCCAAAACTGGGGTCATCAAAACCATTAGTAGCTTTTTAACTAGCTTAGCCTAACTGGTTTGAGTAAAGGAGAGCAGAAACACTTCAAAAAAAAAGATATTCCAAAGTTATAATAGTTATTTTTGATTTAACTACAGTAGAAATTATGACTAGTTTGCCTTTGCTTGATATCCATAAACTGACCTCCCTCCTCAAGCCACAAAATGGTTTTTGGAGTTTCTTCCCATCTATGGTTATAACCAAGTTTGTGATCCTAAATTTCATTAATTCAACTGATATCAGTTCACACATATGTGCATCTGAATTAGATGGGGTAAAACCCAATAAATTAAGTGATAAACCTTGGATTTCTACTCATTGTCTGACTTTTTAGATGTCTTTATCATTGTCACATCTCAGTTTCTCGGGATGATGACTCAGATTCACTGATTCCCAGGTCAGGATTAAGATTAAATGATACCAGAGATTCTTCAGTTCATGAAACTCAATTTTTATTTGCTCACAACATATAATTGGCATGAAACTTTGTCAGTATCATCAATCTTTGCAACCACTGCAACAGGCATTAAATTTATTACACAGACTAGTGGCAGATGTTATAACATACCCCAATAAGCCTTAAATGTGCCCAAACAAGCCTTACACATTCCCTGACAAGTCTTGCCCTATTGCGGGAATACAGAATAAGAATGGGAGAGAAAAGGGGAGGGAGGAAAAGAGAGAGAGAGAAATGCAAAACAGAAGATTTCACCAGTCCTGGTTCCATCGTTGGTCCAGCCAGCCCAGGGGTCCAGTTCTGGTGGGGTGCAGCCACCCAGGTCTTTGACTTGTGCTCTTTTATAATTCCTTGCTCCCTCTGGGTGGGCACTTGGACTTAATAGACTATTTAGGCATCACACACAGTTTATGCTTTTCAAATTCTCTTTGCTTTTGGTAATGCACAGTTTGTACCTTCAGATTCTTCTGGAAATGAGTCGGTGGGCTTGGAGGTCTTTGGGGAGTTACTCCCCACTCCCTGCAGGTGTGACCACTGTTGGATCTTTTGTGAAAACGGCTTCGCTATTGGCTGTTCACAGAGTTACTCAAGATAGGGAAGTTCAGACTCCAAAAGGTGTGGTCCCACCTCTGCAGGACCCCCTCCTCTCACCGTGACTCCCTGCCATACTTGCACAGCCTTGGCCTTTCCATAGAAACAGTTTCATTTTCCAAAGTTCTTTACTGCATGATTGAGACATTAACTGTGGTTTCATTGGGCTGTCACAATGGTTAATACGAAAATGAAATTATAAGCGCAGAGTTTAGCATAAGCTTACAGTTAAGTATAGATATAGATATTTCCCTTAATTGTAACTTTTTCCCACTACACAAAATAGTAATAATTTTATGTGAAAATTTACATTATGATTATATGAAGAGAACAGAACACTTTTCCAACCAGATAGAGGTAAACTACTAAAATCTGCTGGCCAAGCAACATGCTCTTAAATTGACCTAGGTTTTCTTGGCTTTGTCCTACACCAATTTCATGGAGGTTTCTATAGGGGCTCTGAGAACATTTCCTGGATGGAAAGAATCTGGATGGAAAGAATCTGGATAGCACATCACTTCTCTTAATACATCACATAGTTTTCTGTCCAGAACACATTTTTCCTTTTCTTCAAGGAAAAAATGAAGGGTCAAATTATTATAGAATATGATTCAATCTAATGCCATTAATTTTTGGTTTATATTTAATTGATTAATATTATATATGCAAGACTCCTGAAACATTAACAGATTCTCCACGGACAATTCATTTTCAGACTCTTGTCTGAAGTAAAACCTTCAATAATGATTGAAGTTAACACTTGACTGCTTTGGGTTTTTTTCTTGAAATCAAAAAATAAACTCAGGTACACAAAAACTATCACATAAGACTGTGATTTTTTTTTGTTGTTGTTTAGATATTATAATATTATTCAGATAGTTTATCATCAAGGTTTTTACAATTTATCTTACAGTTGCTGCATTATTTTAGTAAAGTAAAAGTAGTGCCAAAATTTCATACACCATCAAATTTAGAAATATTTTTAAAATGTATATTTTCATACATTCTGAATGCAGTTTCATTGGTATATCCAGAAAAAAATCTAACAGATAATGAGTGTTATGGGCTGGAAGGGACCTTTTAAGGTCTACTTCAACCCCCTGTCATGCACAAGGACATCTTTCACTACATCAGGTTAGTCAAGGCCCCATCCACCCTGACCACACTTTCAAGGATGGGGCATCCACAGCCTCTCTGGGCAACCTGCTCCAGTGTCTCACCACCCTCACAGGGTGAATTTCTGCCTTATATCGAATCTAAATCTGCTGTCTTTTTGTTTAAAACCATTACCCCTTTTCTGTCACTACAGGCCTCGGTAAAAAGTCTTCATCTCTATATAAAGCCCACTTTAAGTTTTGAAAGCTCACAGCAAGGTGTCCCCAGAGCTTTTTCTTCTCCAGGTTAAACAGCCCCAACCTTCTCAGCTGTTCTTCATAGGAGAGGTGTTCCTAGTTACCATGTGTATAATAGCAAACAATGATTTGAAATAATTTGGTATTTCAATGATATTAGATATCCATGTTCAAAGGGGAAAAATATGTCCCCTTAAACAGAACCTATGTTTTCTTAATTGAAACAGGAAATGTACAAATATTTCTTATTATTGACATGTATTGCTTTAGCTTTAAGTAAATCTTGGAAAACAACTAGTTTTAGTTTGTTATAGCAATCAAAACAGCTTTATAAACACTATGAATAAAACTGTTGGTGTTTCTGCAGTACCTGCCCTGTCATTTTCTGTGTTTTTGTGTTTTTTGTTTTTTTTTTTAATTCTTAGATAAAAATAAATAAAGATTTTTTATGTCATAATGAAATTATTTTTTATGATTTGCTCATTATTTGCAGCTTTGTACCTACCTATCCACCATGAGTAAGTGAGAAATTTCTGCATAAACTTCAGTAGACCTGCTGGAAATTGTTAGCTTTTGCTAAGCCATGTAGTAATTTATTTACTTATTGCAACTATTGCAAAACCTCCATTTTATAGTGCACATATCTTTAATTGTGGATAGTATAAGACTGCTTTAAAAAGTATCCCAGTCATAAAGAACAAAGCTGCTTAAGCAATATTTACATTTCTTCTTAGATAATAATCTTTGCCTTGGACCTTATATATTAGGCCAATGGATATTGTGTGCTGTTACACATGCCAGCTAGACTTCTTTCTTATTTTAGAGTTAAATTCTAATTATATTCTGTATTTTAAATATTGTTATGCAAATTTAAAGAGTTTGAATGCAAAATTTATGCAAGATATTGTATTTTAAAGCCATGCACATGTATAAACTAAATTTTCAGACTGAGTACACCAAAGGATTAAAGGATGGGAAGGCGAGATAGCCTTAATAAAAGTTAGCTCAGATTCTGCCCTCAGTAGTCTGTTGAGATGCATGAGGAGTAATTTCCTAGTCTGGCCAAATTCTTTAGCTGGGGTCTCATTAAAAGCTCCCAGACAGTCTATGATCCATTTATTTCTCTGGCAGGTCTTCAGATACCTACAAAATATCTTGTAGATTCTTATTAAATCCTTGTTCTAAATTCAAAAAGGCAATTTCTTTTTAATGCCATGACATGACCTGAAATGTTCCTTCCTCCTGTAATGTCTTCATCAACTCATAATATACAAAGGGCACAATATATCAACACTCACTCAGGTCTGGATTCTTCCAGTAGTTTAGTGGGGTCTGTGTATGAAACTGTGACCTCTGTTAAGGCAGTTCCCAGGAAACTCAAGGTCCTACTAGATGGACTTGGCACTGTCACGATATCTGAAAATCATTAAAATGATAAAAAATTAAAAACAACATTCACTAAATTTGCAGTAAACACATTCTGATTCTGATGTGTCGATTTACTGTTCATGTTTATAATGGACTTTTCCAAAAAGTTTCCTCTGAAATTTTCTTACTTGTGACACAAGTGGAAAAATAAAGATCCAACACTGAATAAAGTTTTAATAAAGCCTCAAATCACCTGAAAGACATCCATATTTTTCCTCTGCATACAGTCACAGAAGAACTCTGAAGAATTTTTAAATCTTTGCTTTTAGATAAAAAATAAATTTCTACACTGAAAATGTGTCTTAATAAAAAATTATTACTGTAGAAAGATTTGACTGATGGATTCCACTGTCTGCTTACTGTGAAACAAAGGGATGAAACAGAGGATGATGCCCAAATAGAGCACAGATGATTATTAAGGACATATCAAAGAAGAAAGAGATAGGTTTTCAATCTAACTTCATCCAGAGTTCAGACCCTTTGGTCACTGGATTAGCTAAATTAGAATATACTCCTTTACCAGATGTTGTCCTCTTCTTCCCTGCACTTGGAGGCCATGCTGGCCCTGTTGTCTTTGGATTCATACCACAACAGATCCCTCACTTTGACATATTGCAGAGTAGCAAAAGAAAACAGTCAAGCTTCAAGTATGACTCTTTCAGTATGGAGCATAATTCTGAAGAAAAGGAATTATGCTTCAGAATTTAATTTAGTTTCCTAAAAGGGAACTGGAATCCTTTGGCAGTTTAGCTCCATACAGAAATTCTCAATGATTCCAAAGCTCTTTCCCAGTAAGTGAAAGATTGTAATAGGTTTTTATGTAAAATACTTTAATCAGCAGTGATCAGCAGTAACCCCATAGCAATTAGTGTTTAAATTAACAGAGAAATAATTTGAAGATACAGTCTGAGGATGGCTAGCCATGCTTTTGAACTTTCTCCTAGTTTCTCAAAGGAAAATCCTTTAAACTTTTTTTCTGCAGTAAGAGTGTATTCTGAAACTTGGCTCAATAAATCTGAATAGCTGTTGTCCTGTATGTATTGAATAAATGTATCTTTGATCAGGTGAAACTTTATTTCCCTGATGTTTTCTTTTTCTCAATGTAAGTGCAGCCACTGAACATGCATATGAGCAAAAGATTCAAGTCTGATGGGTTTTTACTAGGTGACTAAAGATCTTGCATTATATTTTTATTTCTACTATGGCTGCACTGCCTCTATGAATGTATTCCCTAGGTTTCCACAAATGGGAAAAATGGAGCTTTCAGTGTTGATTTATTATTTTGTATTATTATTATTATTGTTGTTGTTATTGTTATTATAGACATCTACTATAATTTCTAAGAATGCAATCAAAACTGCATTCCAACTGATATTGTGCTGTCCAACTAGCTTAAGTCCAATCAAAAGTGACTCTTTATCAGAAATAAATAAATAAATAAATAAATATATTCAAAGATCAATACTTCACAACATAGCATTTAACCCTATTTTATTTTTTTTTTCAAATGCCTGGGAAAATGGGTGTATTTTTGCATATACCAGGGAAATCAACAGGCCAAACTGCTATGTAATTTCTTAGTGCCTCACAGTAGAAATGACTGCAGATTTCTCTCTGAAAGAGTTTTTCTAAGTAACTTTTTCAAGTTATCAACGCATTTAAGGGTGATTTTTGTAAAGCTTTAATCATCACAGAAAAAATATGATAAACTACTCACATGACTTGAAGTGTAAGGTAACTTAAAGTAAATTGCAGAAAATAATGACATATTGTCATGAAGAAAGAGGCTAAGTTATGTACAGGCTCTTCAAGAAACAAAGGAAAATACAAGTGTTTGAAATAATTATGTTCAGTTGATTAAGACCAGTACAAGAATTACTGATCAAGAATGTTCTTGGTCTTGAACCAAGATTTACACGTGCATGCTTGGGGTAACCCCACTTCAGCCCAGTTTGTCAATTTTGAGAACCTTTCTGTTCACATAACCCCTGTCCACTGCTGCCTTACTTGATTGCTGTTCATTTTTTCCCTTCCCCTCTGACTGTCTCTGAAAAGTGGCAAACCTCTCTAGATGACAGGTCAGGTTGTTAGATAGGGGTCTCCATCCTCTGCAGCAGGAGATCTTCCACTGGCATCGTTAGCTGCTTTTCTTTATGCTCTTGTGTAGTTCAGACTTAACCGGTATAGATTATTCATTTGACAGCGTCCCTGTACAACTTCAGTCTTGCAAAGCTGCTCTCTGAGCCACACTAAGGGTTAAAGGACTCAAAATTTCAGGGACAAAAGTTCTAACAACTAATGGGGACTGTGCCCTGTGGTACTGCCATAGCTGAGCATGCATACACCAGTCTGAGCAGACCTGCCAACACCCTTGCCTTTTTTTCTTCAATTTTTCCCCCACATTGATGTACAAACTGCTCACTACCTCTGTTAACTATGCTAAAAGTGTGGGACCCTCCCTAATCATGGATCAGCTAAGACAACAGGCAGCTTTTAAATACTTCTAGAGCTTACTATGAAAGTTGACAGAAGTCGACTCCTGTGACTATCCTTACCTGGAAGCAGTAGTACTACTTCAGGTTCTTCAGAGGGTTTCTGGGAGCCTCTCAAGAATCTCAGATAAAGTCCATAGAAGATCAAGAAAATCTCAAAACAGAGCCCAGAAAATCCAGTGCAAACTGCTTTGTGTGTTTTGTGCTATAACTAACTTTTTCAGGGAATAAGTATGAAATGCAATAAAATGTAGATTACACTGAAAAGAAATCAATATAAGCTGATTTACCTTCTCAGCTCTGCAATTGCAGAGAAATGTTGTAGTTCTAGGCAGAGGTACAAAATTATTGGATTTCCACTTAATTTGTTATTCTGATTATGTTTTTTTCTTATAGCTGAATATTGTCAAAATACCTGTTTTATATGAACAGATTTTGTTTGAGCTTTTTCAGGGTGGTATGAAAAGGTGAATTTGGAAATGTACTGTGAATTGAACATATATAAGCATTTACATATGCAAACAGTCTTACCTTATTTTGCCAAATTTTGACCAGAATGGAGCATTCTAATGCATTTACTAAAAACCAAATACTCATATTGGTTTACTGAAATCACATTAATCAGTTTCTTCTATTTGTACATGAAGCTATATTTCTCTTTTATACATTGCAATAATAGATTATGAAAGCAACAAAAGATAAAGATAATAGCTTGAGTAGATAGGGAGGCTCTTAGTCGTCATTATTCTTGAGGGAATGCATCTGATGGTTGGCACAGAAGAATGAGCAAGTAGTGCTTTGTCAAAAAAAAAAAATCCCTAACATAACCTTCTAGCAGTGAGTTCTGAATCAGAAGAAAACGCTGCTACATATACAATTCTTTTGCTTCGGAAGACAATGAGAACATGGATTATATATGACAGGTACGTAGATGCATTGCTTAATTATCTTGAGGGTGTTCAGAGACAGCAGTGGTAAGAACAAACACAGGAACATACATGGCAGAGACTTTCCTCACAATCTGATATCTGAATAGTTAATGACTCTTAAATACAGAGAAAGGAGTGAAGTGTATATACTAGGAAATGATTCCATGAAGACAAATAAAAGCAGTATTCATGATGAAATAAGTGAAAACCAGACTGATTTGTATTTTATGCACAACTACAAAAAAGATACTACAGAAAATGAACGAAGACATATTAGAAAGAGAAAATAGAATCTGCAAAGAATTTACAGTAGTGTAAACAAAATGAGACAGGCATAACCATTCTTTCTTTTCCAATATATTTTCCATGTAATTAAAGCGTAGCATGCAATTAAAAGCAAGTTGACACATATTTTTTAAATATTTATTATATTTCTAGTCCCACAACAAATATATATATTTTAAAAAAAGAGTTAAACTTTTCTAAAGAAACTCCATTATGCATATGTTATGACAGTAAAATCAATTCATTTAAATTGCATCTGTTAGAACTATTAAATGGGAAATGTCTACAGGCTTTTCTGAGAGGAAAGGGTGCAGTACTGATATGTTTAATTTACAGAAAAGAGTATGCAAAGTCAGTAGTAGTTAAAGATTTTTTTTTAATAGCTCTTGTATTATGAAATCAAGTGTTTTTATTGATATCTGAAAGGTCACCTGTTAACAACATTAGGAACTTACAGCAATTATTGAGTTAAAAATGCTTTTCTTATCTAATGAATTAAAATTACAAATGGCTCAGGGCTGAGCCTAAAAGGAAATGTAGAGCCTACAGCTGGAAGAAAAAAAAAAAAAAAGTAGGAGGATATTCTGGGAGAGGAACTTATATAATTAAATTCACTTTCCTATTTACATTTTTTTACACCAAATGGGAAGAGGAAACTACATCAAAATTCAATTCAGGGTATCCTGAGTCCTGTAGATGGAGATGCCAAACTCAGCCTGATACAAGAAGACAAGTGTGGCAGAAACCTTGTTTCCCAGTTGTGGTGACCTTATTTGTGACTGCAAACTGAAGCCTGGGGTTTAAAAATAAAACCTCTTCTTGCATCTACACACCTAAGCTTCCATTCAGAAACAAGTTTATGCTTTAATTCAGAAAGTTAGTGGGAAAAGGAGGTGTAAGCTTCCATACAATAGCTTCATAGTTACAGAAGTGGGGAAACCTACTTTCTGTTTACTTCTTGGACTAAAAGGGATGACCACCTTTCCTGAAGTATGCTTCAATAAAATCTGGAAATAGCGCAGATTTGTGAATCCCTCCTGCCAAAAATAGCACTCTGCAACAAAGAATGGGAAGATCTTAAAAATGCTGAAGTGGTGTATGTCTTATAGCCTGACGGTTAAGGTGTATTGTTAAAGAAGAGTGATCATGGTTTTGGACTCTTCTGTAGAATATATCTGGGGTTTTTTTTCAGACTTAAAAACAATTAGAGCAAAGAGCAGGCATCAGATCCCACTTTTCCTCCTGTCCACCTGAGCTGGAATTTTGTTTTATTCTACATAAACTTGAATGACATTCAGAATCCACCATCATGGCCTCCAAATAGTCAGTTATCTGCTGTTTCATAATCAGGTTCTTCAGTCAGTTGATTCTTAATTATAAAAATCCACATTAGCAGTTCACCTCTTCACTTTTCCCATCCAAATCCATTCCTTGAACATCAGCACATCTTCTTTATCAATATCTACACCAATTTTTATTCACACAGATTTTTTTCACAGCCCATCAGTTTTACACTCTGCTTTATACTGGGAGTCCAGCTGTACCAGTGCAGAAGTATTTCATTCCCCCCACAGTGTTCTTTTATGTCCACCAATACATTGGTAACTTCTCTATCCAGGAAATCTTTCTAAGTTATATCATCTTAAAAATCTCAGACTTTAAAAAAACCCCACAAATGGTTCATTAATTTTGACTTTCTTTGAAGAAAATTAATTCAGTAGCAAACAACAAGAATAAGAAGTCCAAAGGTGTCCAGTTGCAGTAAATCAATGAATTGCTATAAGTAAATTGGTCTTAGCTTCAACTCCTTTTTCCCAATTATGAAGCAAATTAACATAGCATAAATAATCAAAAATCCTTATTAACAGACAAGATAACTGTGAGCGTGGCTTAAAATCAGCATTTTAATTTACAGCTGAGAGAGGACCAAGGGGTTGCACTCAGTTTATAGTTCAATGTGAAAATAATGATTAATTAAATTGTAGTAACTCAGTTTTTCTAGTTTGTGATCCTGTGCCTAATGATCAAAACACACTGGCTTTGACAAGAACATACTGTAATGCTAACTGCATCGATTGGTCTCCAAATGTTTAAAACGTTGGACTAGAACCAGGTCTTCCATCTTTCTTCTGAAATGATGGAGTCTCAGATCTTACTGTTCTGATAAAAGCTGATATACTGATCTTTGGCTTTCAGGAAAAAACATCAGACACCATGACAGTCACAAAAAAATTCATTATACTTGAGAGCAAATGTATAAACATTAGTTTTAAACATCAGCTCAGGGCATAATGTTTTCAGTAGCAGTTGCATTGAAAGCAGTTCATGATAGGACCTGACTCACAAGGTATGCTCTCTTGCAGTGTACCTCCATGAAAATATAAAGAAATCACAACCAATTTTCTCTTGAGGCTTTGTGATCTGAGAGGTTAATTGGCAATGCCTTTGGTCTGTAAATATGTACCAAGCTACAGGACTGCAAGGTCATGGATGTCACCGTATTTTGAAAATACATATACATGAAAAAGTTGCTTCAAAAGCTGGTGTGTAGGCTATTACTCTTCAAGCACAAAACATCAAAGCACAGAGTGGATATGGAAAGTTATTCTATATTCACATTAAAGTTGCAGACATCAGAGATTTCAGATGAGAATCTGCTGGTTTCCTGTTGTAGCAAAATTAGCAAAAAATTTAGATATTTCAGGTGATAAATATAAAATGATGACACCTTTAAAACATCAGAACAATGTATGGAAAAATGAGCAGTTTGCTGAAAGGAAAGAGCAGAAAATATTTGCTTAATTAATTGTATTCTAACCTGTATTGCTTCACACAGTACAATAAAAGTGTAAATAGTAAGAGGAGAAAGTTTTGTTTGTTAGTTTTTTAAATATGTTTGTAAGAAAGGCATTTAATTTCTCCAATATTTTTTAAAATCAAGTTATACTAGAAATGAAATACTTTTTTTTTTTTTTTTTCACAGTGATGTCTAGAAAAAAGAAGAAGAAAAAATATACTGCTAGTATAACAAATGAGGTAAAAAGACACCCAAAACAGTATTCTTAAAAGTAAGGTACAAAATTGTTAAATTTTTAACAGGGGAAAGATTTCTGAATGAAAATATTTTCAGTATTATTTCTTGTATCTCCCAAATTCCATATGCAAAGTTATTCCTTTATGCAATTAAACTTGACAAAACCCAGACTGCTTTCTAAATCACAATTTTTTTATAATCTTAAATTCATTATTACAGAGTGAAGATGAAAGTTGTTTACAATTTTTCTAGAAGTTTTCATAGTATCCTCTTAAGCACTTGAAAGTCTTTGCAAAAATCCCATTTAAAATTTGTTTAACTGAAGTTATGGATTCCTGTGTCCTCCCATCTCAAAGCTCTATTTTGCAGGTCAGTAAAATTGGTCAGAGTGCACTCTCTGGTCCTGAGGCCAGCTTGTCATTCATCATCACCAAAATCTCCTACCCCCAGAGAGGGTGACCATTTCTGAGCTGGCCACAGGGATTGGCTTCTGGGCTCTCTGCCACCGTGCGCAGACACTGTCTAGAAGCACTGTCGGAGTTAAGCTAGGTAGTGTGCTGATAGCTGAGCAGTCCCATCATGTACCAGGGCATGAGCAAATCCTGGCTCTGCTTCACTTACTAAGATGAAGACAGTAAAAAAGAGTTTGCCATCATCCCAGATTCCCACAACTCTTTGTGGTGTTGACATTCAGGTGACATCAGAGTCCTCTGTCAGCCTTGACAGAGTGTCAGAAATACCTGCTTTGCACTGAGTATATAATAGTAGTTGTTCATTGATGCTTCTGGCTTAGAAGTGAACGTTCTACACGGGCATTAAGAAGCAAAATCCATCTGTTCTGAATCCTTGAGTTTTATCACATCATTTGAATGTAGCTTCACACAACTGTTTCCCATACTATAAGCTCATAGATACTATGCAGAATTCTATATAGTATCATATGGGAATAACAGTATTTATCCACTGAAAGGATTTATGATTTACATTTGAGTATTTGCCATAAGATATAAATTTTAACAAGATCTTAATATTTGTTAGGATATCAGCCTGATAACAGAATTAAGAATCATAATAATTTTTAAAGTACTGCAAATTTTATTCATTATGACTTTTTAAAGAATATTAAGTTTTCTTCAGGAAATTATCCAGTTAATAGATATTTACTGTTACTTTATTTCATTTAAATCAACAAACTGTCTCAGGGTATATTATGAAGCTTTCTAAAAGTGTACTTTTTATATTTTCTTGAAAAGAATCAGGCTCTTCAGCATGAAAGAGCTAATCACATCCTAAAGTAAAATAAATCTCGATTGCCATTTCAAAAACATATTGAAAACTGCTGATGTTTCACTTTGTTACCTGTTAAAACACAAAATTTACCTTACTGCAATCAAAAATAGTTTTTTCATAATCTCTGTAACAGTATTACTTAAAACATTAACAGATTACTTTTTTTGCAATACAAAGCTTAATTGCAGTGGTGTATATTGTAAAACTACAACATTTAAGATACTTGGAATGTAATTGATCAGACAGCACAGGCTTTCCACAAAACTTTTTTTCAGTTTCTTTTGTAAGCTCAGACCTTGGGAAATCTGAAGCAGGAGAGCTCAGAAAGAGAAATGAGAAGACAAAAAGCATGTTCCATGGGTTTATTACTTACTTAACTAAGCATCTGCATTATAGAACTTTCATTATGTTTAGCTATTTTGGATGTTATCCAAAGCCCACTAAAACAAGTGGGACACATCCCCAGTGTTCAAAATGTTTTCTACATAAGATACTGGGCTTTGATTCAAAAAAATGTTTATGCAAATACACTTTAAGTGCTAGTATACTTTAGTTTAATGGCACTTAAGCTTCAAATGAAAAAAAGGATATTTTACTACTGTTATTATTGCATTTATTTTATTGTGGTATGTTCTTGAACAACCAGAAGGTTACATTTTATATTTATTTGCAGAATTGTAAATGATTGTATTGGTTTCAAGATAATGGAGAATAATAAATCTTCCTACTGAAAATTCGAAGAAAAAAGTCTCAATTTATATGTCAGAATCACAGTTATATTCCCAGGGGTGGGAGAGGTGGGGAGAATGACACTTAGCTTAAGTGCCTAGGTCCTTATATTCAGCATTTTGGACCCACTAGAATTCACAAAATGGAAGTGCTATCCATAAGCCTCCTGTTTCCATCACTACCTACATATTTAATTGCCTAAATACACATATTTCACAACAACCTGAAAAGAGACAACCAAAATGTTACACATCTACCACTGCTGGAAGGACAGATGAGAACACCTGATCTCACAAAAGAGGAGGTGCTGTTCCTTCTGTCATTTATTGAAACTGCTGATAGCACCCAGATGCTGTTTTGGCAGTAAGAAGCAGGTGACAGTTATGGGAGCCCCTTTGCTTGCAGGACCATGATGCAAGTACACCCTCGAATGTGCATATTTGCATTTCTTTTGACACCTCAGAGAAATTACAAATTTTGTGATTGAATAGATGTTAAATAGAGTTTTCTGCTCAGTTTGAAAAGTAGGATCCCACAACACAGGTTATCAATTATCTATGTGCTTCTCAGGCAGCTGTTATTTTACTAGCTCAGCACCATTCAAAGCAAACTTTTTTTCTGACATAAAAATCACAGCTGTTTTATTAAATTCTATTGTACTGTCCAGTTTTCTTAGTCATCAACATAGAAAAATAATTTTATTTAAGGATTTCAAGGATACATACAGAATCCTTTTTCATTGGCATGACAGTTACTGTCTGAGTAAAGAATTACCCAGAATTTGGAGCAGTCTGGCAATGCCATCTATACAAATATTGAAAGGAAAATGTTCTTGACATTTAAAAGATGTAAACTATCATATTCTGTTTGCCTGAAAATTAAATCAGTTATTCTGGGGAAAATTGTATACAGTTGGCATTTACATTTTGTCCTTTAAATATTCCTTTTCCAGAAATGGTGATGGTGGTGAAATATTGCAGTAATGTTATATTGAAACTTTAGCATCTCTTGAACAAACTCTACTAATACGCAGAATCTTCACTGAATTACAATATGGATTTTGTCTCCTATGAGTAAAGAAAGCAGCAAAACCTTCCAGATCACTTACATACTGAATAGTCCCTTCACAGGAGTACATTAGAACAAATTGTATCTGTCGGTCACAGTTAATACCCACAGAGCAACCTAATGTACCAGTCACTACAGTATTCAGTATGATCCCTGCAGGTTCATTTTACAGCAGTTCAGGGAGGACAGTTAAAGGCATGAAAAATATAATGTGTAATCCTGAGACAACTGAGTGATGATGAGCACGATAGCATGCTTGGCTACAAGGATCATACCCGATGACAGCTAAATGCAATGGGCTGTAGCTTCAGTTTATAATCCTTTCTTATGGTTTTGTGCAGGCTCAAAACTAAGCTGCATGCTTTTAAATGATATAGTTTGTTGTGTAGGGTTTTTTCTTGAAGGTGTTTTTTAGCTGTAACCATTTCTTCTCATTACCTAAATCTTAGAAAGACTGTAAATTGTCAATCCTTTACTCTTCAACTTTGATTTTAATAACTGATAGATCTAAACGAGATGGATTATAAGCATATTGCAAACTTTTTATTCATGTCACCCTTGCGCAGTGGTGGTGGCTGCACTGTAGTACAAAGAATACATCAGATTATCAGGTGATGAAAACTTCCCAATTTCCACTGATTTCATCAGTGATTCTATTTTTTGATTTATATTAATAATCCAATAATCTTATTTCAGTGACATTAAGTCTTTTCCTCCTGAGAAATAAGGATAAAATATATTTTTTTTCATCAGAGAAGTGTGATTTCAGCTGTTTCTATGTCAGCTCTTGCTGTTGTGGGATTTATATTGGTTGTCCCCACTGCAAACAGGAGACATAGCAGGCAAAATCATAATTAATATGTTATCTTCTTTTTACTAAAGGAAAGTTTACTGAGTATATTGAGTATATTGAGTATAGTTCAATGATATAGAAGACATCATATTTAAAATTAGTTTTGAAGACAGTTAAATACAGGATGCATGTGTTAGAATTGAACCAGCAGTCAGAAAGAGAAAAAGGGTCTCAGGAAAAGTATGATGACAGGTATCTTCAGTGAGAAACCAGTACTGCATATAGATGATCTACATGAGCTGGGAATTTCTGAAGATTTACAGGATAAAACAATAGAGAATACTAAAATGTCTATTTTCCTCTGAACTCACATATTCTAGGAACAAACACCAGTGATGCTGTCAGTGATGGGTGTACTTGAAGGAGAGAGAAAATTGCAGCAATTTTGTCAAACTAGCAAAGACATCTGTTAGGCTGTGCCTGTGATACAGCTACACAAGTAATAATCCTAACTCCAAGGGTCTATCAGTGGCCATCACTAAATGTTGTGTTAAGATTCCTAGAAGATCAACATATGGGCTTCGACTCTTCTTGTACATTCTTGTTCTTTACTTTCCACCTTCATATGTGGCATGTGCTGCTCTTAAACAAGAGCTTTTAGGGTTGTTAAGATTGAGGATATCTAGGAATAATGCTTAAGGTTATATCACCACACAATAGAAAGCAGATCAGGCCAAGGACAGCTCTGGGATTTTTAATTCCACTGGGCAGAAGCTATGACCTTTCATCTGATTATTCACTCCTCTGGGACACAGAAGTTCACCTCCATATGTGAAGTACATGAAAAATGCTACTGATTCATCAGTTTTTCCTTACACTGGTAACTTACATTAATTTTGTGCATATGTAAATGGCTGAGACAGAGAAGACAAGGATCTTCCAACCTTACATTATTGGGGGATTTGGTTTATGAGAATTTTGCATCAAATCAGTGTTTCTGTCTCCTAGTGAGCATCCCTTCAACAATTCATTTGTTCCAGAATTTTTGGCTGAAGAAATACTTCTGTATCCTACATATTTGAATGGATTGAATAAATAATTTCTGCCACAGCATCTGGTAGTTGGCAAAAACTGTCAGATATAGAGCATGGACACAGCTTTGTTCTGGATAGCTCATTAGAGAGGTCCTGCCACTCCCTGAATGCACAGATTTAACTGGATTAAAAATGGGAACTAATTTGGTCTGCAGAGTTTAAGCCTCTTACACAAACTCATGCATGATATCCAAGTTTGTCTGTATAAAGAAAGAAGCAAACGAATAATAGGTGTTAATTTAATTAATACAGACATTCCAGTCAGACACTCTCAAAATTTGTGTTTTCCCTTTAATTCAAACAAACCTTTCTTTTTGTATGTTCTGTCTTTGATGCTGCATTACTCTGTGAATTTGTGCTTCCTCACTTCCATCTGTTCATGATCAAGGCTCTTTTCTGACAGTAAGCAGGTTGTCACCTGAGACAAAAATATGGATTTTGGTTTGATAAGGCTAGTGTTTTCTCTGCAGTAGCTAAGGTAACATCTTAAATTGCCTAAGAAGAGGTCAGAAGAGTTCTGGTTTTGTCCATCCATGATTTATACCAGGAATTCACAATGACGAGAGTCTTGCAAAGTATTTTTACTATGATATTACTCTATAGATTTAAAAAGTCGCATGGACACTAATCCACCAGGAATCTATATTAGTTTACACTGTCTTATTAAAATCCTCTTCAGGCCCCCCCCCCCATTGGCTACATTGCAGGAGATTCTGAGATGTTATTGAACTTCAGTCAAACAATGTTGTTGATTCAATTACAAATGTATGTACTAATGTGTTCAGTATCAGTCATATCATTAGGACAAAATAATGATTGAATTAAAACATCTTTGAAGAAGTATTCTTTTAAGACTAGTAGCGGTATTTGGTGGACAATAAAAAGATTGCATTATTGCCAAATTCAAAATGTATCTTAACAAATGATTATATATAGATAGATTCTGAAGTAACAGATCTTTGAACTTTAATAGAAGCTTTGGCAGTAAATTGTAAAGAAGTGCTGTGACCCTTTAAATTTTAAAAGTCAGAATGTTGATCTAATGGAGAACAGGGAATGGGACATTTCAAATGAACAGATGAAAATGTGTAAAAAGCTAATTTCATAAGCTAGAGAAAAAAAAAAAAAAAAAAAAAAAAAACAAACAACAAAAAACAAACAACAAAACGCCTAGGTGCTGGGAAGAAAGAAACTTAAAGCAACAGAACTGCTACAAGAAACCCAACAAGAACATTTCAAATAAATGGACATAAGCTACTTTATTGCATTAATAGGAATATTTTTTTCCTATGTATTTAAATATTATGACAGTGCTTTAGGTATTCATGTCTCTTTCAAACTCCACTTGGCTTTGTTCTCTTCCCAAGGTATAACTTTGTCATCATACATTTATTTGCAAGTTCTGCTTTCCATAACTTTAATAGGTTTCCCTGGTTCAATCCTCTTTGGGAAAAAAAACAAAACAAAACAGCAGCAGAAAGAAACAAAAACATAATTTCTTCTTTTGATGGAAAATACAGGGTATCAGTACAGGATCTGCCTAAGCTCAGCAGAGACTCTCAAGAGAAAATAGTAGTTTAAATCTCTCAGCTTTTTGCACATTTCACTAAAGGTTTGTAGATGGTAGCTGAGGGACTGTGATGCAGAAGGTAGGGTATTACTTTGATGGAAAGATATAACCTTGTGAAAGATTTATGTGAATGTTGGTGTATGCTCTATATTGTATTCTATTGGTAAGGATGTGGATATATGATTTCCACCTTCCTAGAATGGTGAGAGTTCAAAGAGTTAAGGTGGAGGCCATCAGTGGTCAATTTGTCATAGGATTTTATGAACTGGATAGGGGTAGAAGAAGTCATCTCTCTACAGCCTAGTTTTATCTCACGCTATCTATATTCTTCTAGAAGAAAATCTTGGTGAGATAGTGATAGGGATGAGATATCTTCTCCATTATTTGGATGATCTGAAGAAATGCACTAAAGAGGATCACAGTGTCAGATACATTGATTTGTCTTTGAGAGACTTTTTGAGTGATATGGTATGGGAAAAGCAGGAAGGGAAATAATACAGAAAAGGAGGAGAAGGAAGTGTTTTATCTTTTTGTTTCAAAGGAGGGATTTGTGTTTCTCTAATTCTCTACCAAACTAACTACCAAAGGTTATAAATTACAGCAAGTACAATAAGTTAGAACAGCAGTCTCAGAGGAGTCCTTAAATTATCACAGTGGTAAAACTTGTAGAAATCTTTGGGTTGAATAGCTTGATCCATTTTCAAAAATTGTATTTTCTTCAGTCAAAAGAATTGCTAAGTCTTCAGGAATGCATCAGATTATAATGGGATCTCAGAAAGATTATCTCGGAGGCAGGTAACTTCTAGTCCATTTTCTAGCTTTATTTAGCATATCTCCTTCTTTTTCTCAATTTCTTGTAGCCTTAAGCACTTGACTAGGATTTTAAACCTTCCCCTCCTTTATAATAGCATACATGTAGTTTCTGGCAACCAATAATATAGTTTAAACAATAAACAATAGTTTAGAATTCCCTCCCATTCATCACTCTATATGCACAGCTTTCCTTCTAGGTCTTTAGAAAGCTATGACAATTTTATAAATACATTCTAAATATGTTTATAAAAATCACCTACTCTGTTTCTCTGTGGAGAGTTTTTCATGGATTTATAGCTTCCCTAGAAAACTCTAAGGACCTAGAAAAATTCTTTGACTTGGTCAGAGTTCTGATTTACATTATCATGCTTGAGTTATTCGATACATCTAAGAGTTTGATTACAAATACTACAGGTAAAATCAAAGCTTTTTGATGATCCTGTGCTTCTCGGAAATACGTAATGTGTACTGACTGTGGATTGATAGTGTGTGGATTATCAACTGGATTTTTAGGATTTGTCAGTGAAGTCATTAACTCATTTCCTCTTCTGATAGCTGGACTATTTTATTTCAGTGTTTGAGATTAAAATGATGTCTCTTTCAATTCTGAAAGGCTGAAAAAAAAACGGAGTGCATTTTATTATGACCTTTCTATTTGTGCCAATTTTATTTCCTGTTTGCACACATTTTAAAAGATGGAGTAAGGGAAGGATATTTCCTTTCCTTTACTGCAGCTCCTGAGGAGTCAGATGACCTGAAATTGGCTCCCTCCAAAATCTATATTTAATGTTGTGTCTCTATTTTCTTCAAAAGAATTACTTACTGTAGAAAATGTAAATAGTGATATGGATATTTTCAGAATTAAGCACTGAGTGAATTGGAACTTTTACAGATTACAGACAAAAATGGCTTTATGTTGTGATTTTGATACAAAAAGATGCGGATAGCTTCTGGTAAGAAACATTGAGATACTTATTTAATGTGGATACAAGTGATAATTAACCAGCAATGTCCAGATCATCAAAGAATTTCAAGGATCTGCATCATCAATGTCTGCTTGCAGAATCAGAGAATCATCTAGGTTGGAAAAGACCTTGAAGATCATCCAGTCCAACCATTAACCTAACACTGAAAGTTCCCAACTACACCATATCCCTCGGTGCTATGCCAACCCGACTCTTGCCAAACCTCCAGGGACGGGGACTCCACCACCTCCCTGAACAGCCCATTCCAACGCCTAACAACCCGTTCTGTAAAGAAATACGTCCTAATATCCAGTCTAAACCTTCCCTAGCACAACTTAAGGTCATTACCTCTTGTCCTACCATTTGCTACTTGGTTAAAGAGACTCATCCCCAGCTCTCTGCACCCTCCTTTCAGGTAGCTGTAGAGGGCAATGAGGTCTCCCCTCAGCCTCATCTTCTCCAGACTAAACACCCCCAGTTCCCTCAGCCGCTCCCCGTACGACCTGTGCTCCAGACCCTGCACCAGCTCCGTTGCCCTTCTCTGGACACTCTCAAGTCATTCAATGTCCTTTTTGTAGTGAGGGGCCCAAAACTGAACACAGGAATCGAGGGGCGGCCTCACCAGTGCCGAGTCCAGGGGTCAGATCCCTTCCCTGTCCCTGCTGGCCACGCTATTGCTGACACAAGCCAGGATGCCATTGGCCTTCTTGGCCACCTGGGCACACTGCTGGCTCCTGTTCACCGGCTGTCAATCACACCTCCAGGTCCCTCTCTGACTGGCAGCTCTCCCCAGAAGTGACAGTGACTTCAGAAAATATGACCAGTCATCTGCTATATCTTTAGGCACTGAAGTATCTGCAAATATCTGGCCCTCACCTGGATTTTAAAAGTGACTTGATGTATTCAATAACATTAATCAGATTAAAAGCTTTCGAATACCCTGTGATCTTTCTGCCTCTTTGGATTCACTTATACCTTTGAAAACCAGAAGGATAGGTGCTGTATAAAATTATTTCAGGCTCAAATATGATTACAAGATGAACATGACAGTAATTTTGTTTTTATTAAAAAAAAAATATATAGAAGAACCTGCAAGACATGAAGTATTTCTTCTTCAATAGTTACTGACAAGGTTTCAGTTCAAACACTGTTTCCTGCTCTATGAGTTCTACTTAATTAAAGATGTAGAATACTGATGATAGTCTGAAAAAAAAAAACAAACAACAACCCCAACAAAAACCAAACAACAAAACCCAAACAACAAAAAACCCCAAAAACAACCTAGAACATGAATCATTAGAAGTCCAGCAAACACAAAAGAATAAGAATATTTAGTCCGAAGAGACAAGAAGAGAAAGGAAAATTGAACATGTTGACAATTTTCAAATACCTAAACACTGTCATAGACAGGAGAGTCATAATCTGTGTTCCGTCCTTGTGAAAGACAGAGAAAGTAGCACTGGTCTTAAAATGCAACAAGACAGATTTATGTTAGACAGTGGGTAAAACTTCTAATGTTATCAAAGATAATGAAGTGCTGGAATAGATTGCCTGCACAGCTGTGGGTCTCTTTTATTCTGGAAGACATAAGCAAAACTCCTCTGAGTAATGATCTAGTTAGTGACTCCTGCCTTGAGATAGAAGGTGAACTAGGTGACCTTCTGAGGTATGTCCCAGTCCTACAGGTAAAAACTCAACACCCCTTCTTCCCTGCATAGACTCTAGGCATTGACAGTGGTTGAAAACCAGTAGAAAATTAACAAAATGGAATTCCTAAATCTTGGAGATGTAGCTCACAAAATCTCTAATGAATTCAGAGAAAGTCTACATTATAACTTTATGCAAATACATAACCAATAATTCTGTTAAACTGGTTTAAAAGGAAAGTTAGGAAGCTGCTAATAGTGACCATTGGTTTTGAACTCAGGGAAACAGGCATGGTATGTATTTATATACTGCAGTGTGTGAATGGAGAGTGGATAGAAATAATTTTCTCTAAGAGGCGTTAATCCCAGTAGAAACAATAGCTCTGGTATAGATAGCTCTCAATAGTAGAGAAACATCACTCAAAAGAAACATAAGTGCATGAGTAAGAGGGTAATTAGGATCCAAGTTAATAGTTTGTTTATGCTCAAACTGAATAAAGTATCAGTGGTAAATTAGAGCCTAGTACTCTCTTAACAAAATTCTAATTAGCAAAAACAACAGCATGCAATTCTATCCTGGAGGAATCTTCCCTTAATTACTGAAAGTAATGATCCTTCATGTTTCAGAATAAGCTTTTTCTTTTTTTATAACTGTTGAATGCATTCCATGCATTTTGGGGGTTTTTAAAGCTCATTGCTCAATTAACTCATCTTGACAAAAGTCCCAGCAGTGAGAAGACTTTGTAGAAATATTAATAGTTACCAAGTATAAGACTGAAAAACTCAGAATTTAGGTTTACCAGACAGATATATTATCGTATTTTGTTATAAAATCACTCTTTTTTTTTTTTTTTTATTGAGAATATGAGAGCAATGAAGCAGTTTATTGTTATGCAACTAATACTTGTCACTTCTTCACTTTCTATTGCAGAGACACCTGCATAAAACCTGCAGAACTTTGTGTGAGGTATTTTATTAATCCAGAGATTTCAGGCTTTTTTAAAGTGTATACACTGCATTCTACACTAAAGAGAGTTAAAGAAAGGAAGGTGATAAGACAATTGTTTATATTTCCCAGTAAGTGTAAAATTGCAGCCTGTGTGGAAGAAAACATATTGTTTAAGTACAATGTCATCTTACCACTCAAATTCAGAAGTGGTCCACATGTATTTTTTTGCATGATTGCATCAGAACTAATAATATCTACCCCATAAGACTAGTAGTTTGGGTTCAGTAACACATGAATGAAATTAAATTGCTGCAAGCTGAAGTAAGCAAGCTAAGTAGATGCTTACAGATCTTCTATCTCATCGCTGATTGTACATTTCTCAAAGTTATTTAACTTTGAAGATTGCGTATAGAAATAGGTTATTCTATTTCAAATAAATGAGGGTGTAATCAACTCATCTCTATTTGTATTTTATAGTGAAGACATCTGTCTGCCAAAGAATGAATTATATATTTACAACAGAAAGTTCCTTTGTAATGAATTGCATGTTTGTCAGCCAAAATCTGAATCCTGAGGTGTTAGGTGATTTTTGTTGTTGTTTCTTTTGTTGTTGTTGTTGGTTTTTTTTTTTTATGTATGAGCATATAGCATTGTGCCCTATGTAAATTTCTAAGATACAGTATGGCAGAAAATTCATACAGACTTAAAATTCTAAGACTGGGGGCTGAGAAAAAAATATGAATGGGGTGTGTAATATAGCTGGTTGTTTTTTGTTTTTTTTTTTTTGTTTGTTTGTTTTTTTTGTTTGTTTTTTTTTAAAGTAGTAGTCACATAAAACCAGATATTAAGAAAAATATATAATAAAGAGACATAAAGAATGATATAACCAATTTCTGACCTGTTGTGACTTAGGGACTACTTGAACAAGAGTTTGTTTCTCCTTTTTGTGTTTAACAATACTTGATGTCTTTTTCCAACATGAATTCAGTTTTTTAATTTATATTTAGGTGTATATAATGTGGTGACCAATAAAGGTCTATAAATGAGGGTCTGTCTGTGAGAGTTTCTTTTTGTTCAGTTCTGTATGTCATAAGAAATAGTGAAAGCTAGCAAAAGCACTGTACAGCTTCCAAAAAATCATGGGTACTACTGTCACTGAGAAAATGAGGAGAAAATGAGCCAGCAACTTTGCAATTAGAATCATGGGAAATGCTGAGCATTAACAACTGTGTGGGAGCTAGTAGATCCTAGAACCAATAAAAACCCAACCATAAATGTCCTCAAAACTGATACCAAGGAGTCTAACAGAATTGTTCCTAATTAATCACTGCCTAGGTTTGCTTTATCCTGCCTTAACAAAGCTGAATTTGATTATGTTCTCTGGAAATAATCTTTAAAAATCCTTGCCAGTTGTGGGAGCAGGCAGGTTAGGGAACAGACAATGCCCCACTCATTTAGAAATTTTATGTCTCATTTTCATGGTGGAATTAATCAGATAATTTGATCTAAGTGATATAATAAGATTGAAGCACAGTAATAGTGAATCCTGTTGATTATACAGGGGATTTATTGTGTATATGATATTAAATTTGAAATCCATTACATATCTATTACTGACTGAAAACTCAAACTGGCTCCTCTAGAGTGTAACATTTTTAATGGCATTCGTGCTTTTTTTTTTTTTTTTTCCCAAGATTTAGACTAAGTGGAATTTGTATTGGTAGTTCATTGTATTCTTACTCAGGTCTATTAAGTAGAAAACTATTCTAACCCCTCTTTTGCCATTATTATTTAATGTCTAATCTACAGGATTTTTTTCTGTACAGTTTTTCCCAGGAAGCTTATATATTCTGTTTAACTCCTTGCTGTCAAACCTTATTAATGACTAAACGTTGACTGAGATGTATGAAAGCTAGTTATTATATTCTCTGGAAACATTTTATATATCTTCAGTGAAAATCTCCCTATCTCTCAGTCTTAAAGAGATTTTATTGACTATACTCCTTACTACATTCAGCTTTTTGACACTGTATTTTAATAATGAAAGACTTGAAGAAATAACAAATAAAGTAGCTTTTTGAGCTAAAAGGACTCTTTATAATGTTTTGGGGTTCTTTTGTCTGCAATTTGACAGCTTTCTGAAGATGGAGAAAAAATTGTAATATCCCATCTCACAAGACACAAGAAAGATAAATGTTGCGAAGCTTGGTTACTATTTTAAGAAAAAAAAAATATCAGAGCAATAGTTCCTGCTAGCCAAGCTGATTAGAACCATAAAAATTAATTATTGAAAGAAATGGCTGTACAGTTTTCAAATAATACTAAAAGAGATTAAAAATCTTAAGGTTTGTGCCCTGGTGAGCAAAAAGCATTTCAGTGAGTTGCCAAAATGAGTCAGATGATAATCAGGTGTTCCTGCCTCAGTAAGGAAATAACACACACAATATGTAAAACATTTTAAAAAATCCACAGTAGTCTGCCATTTTACAGTGATAATCCATGAGCTGTCCATCAACATAATTTTTTCACTGTACTAGCAAAATTATGGGGAAAAGTGACACAATAGCCAATTTCTCTGTCATGAAAGGGCTGTATACTTTCCTATATATGTTAAATGTACAGCCATGGTTGATTAAATAATCTCATGTTGCCTGATACAGTGCAATATCAAGATGGAGTGGGAAACCGCCTATGGAATGCAGAATGCCTTTTTATTGAGCGAGGTTCAAGGAAGGTGGAATAACTTTTGCTGTTCACCAGTTATTATTCTGTTCCTTGCTTTGCAAACAGAAGAAACCACCTATAAATTCTCTGATAAATGAGCTGAATGGATGCCTTGTTTCACCACAGCTTCCACATCTATCACCATGTCATGTTCTGAGTTATGTTATGTCATAAATTACTATAGCAGTAAATCTTGACAAAGTTTAACAGATAGGGTTATGTCTCATAACAAGAACATGCTAATAAAAAAATGTCTTTTGCTGCTCTTTGGAAACAATCCAGTGATGCTCTAGAATCCCTGAAATCTCTGTGAGGAAATATGAATCAAACCAGAATATTTAATTGTCTTTCTTCTCTTAACTCTTTAAGAATAACGGCAATAATTAAATTGGATACTCCACCACTTTTCAGACTACAGCTGAGTTAAGAGAATTAAAAAAAAAAAAAATAATCATGAATAGTATCTTTCCATCATGTAGAAAATTTGAATGTTATGAAATCATAAAGATATGTCTTGATCTCTGACCTGAAGACCATGGAAGAATCTGCAAGTCATTTATTGAATTGAGTAAACTTTTATATCACAGGACTTTTTAAAAATTGGATTTTAAAATTATTTCATCATCAGGAATATATATAGGTGTTTATATATATTTATAGGTATACATACACTCTAGCTTTGTAACAATGCAGCAAAGGTAGCACCAGGGAAATAATTAGGGAAACAGATCTAGCACTCATGTAATTTTCAGTCACTGACCTGAGAAACAGCGCTTCATTGATCAGTCAGGCAGCCTACTTCAGGCATTTAAAGCAGGTGCAGAGGTTGTCGCAGACAGCTTGTCTTCATTGAAAACAGAGTGAATTTAGAGTTCTAAATTGAGATATTGACAACTGGAGTCCAAAGCACATGATAGAACCTCCTGCTAGCCCCTTCCATCTAAACCTTTAGAGTTTTCTGGATGGCTAGAATGAGAAATCGTGCTGTTTCCACATGCAGCTGCACATCCTGACTCCTGGGCACAAGTGTAAATCCCACATCCTTTAGACTCACCTACTCCAGACAAAGCAGAAAATTAAATACTCCAATAGATGGATGGTATTAATGGGCAAAGCTTGCCAGTGTTAACTAGAATATGGGGAAAAAAGTTACATTAGATACAATCTATTGTGATAACTCACCAGCTTGAAATTTGCATCTATATGAGAGAGCTCTGTGATAAAAATGTTTGTGTGTTTCTACATTATTGTCTTCACTATGTGAAGACAAAGAAAAGCACCTTCACAATTGCTGATATTGAGAAGCTCCAAATAAAGATCCGTGTTACTAGCATTGGTTATTTTGTTGTGTATCCAAATAGTTTAATTCCAGCTCATCTTTAATTGACTGTGTTTTAGCTGTGTCAGTGTGGCAATAGGTGATAGCTCTCACTGATAAACATATAACCAGCAATTCTTAAAAAATAGAGGAGAGATATACAATGAAGAATAAGCATTTGTTCAACACATATTTATGTAGTACTTGATATGAAGTATTTCATAAGAAGTCGTAGTGGTTTTGTACAATATGTATTTATTACATCAACAAAAATATATTCAATTTATGCTTTTGATATCCAGGAAAAGGTCTGTTCTGAAGAAATATTTGTTCTCATTTCCAAATAACAGTAAAATTTAGTGTAAAGTTAAACTTTTATGATACATTTATCTTAGAGAAAAAGAGTGTCAAAATGACAAAAAGCAACAGTCTGAGGATTGTTTGTATGTTTGATTGTTCGTTTTAATGCCTGTGCCATATCAGTTTAAATGAGATGAAATAAAAAATGGACTGGAATGGTGCAATACATAACAAGCAAACAACTATGTCTGAACTTATACTTAGGACAGTTATTAGCTTTTCCCTTCATTTTGTCATTCGGTCCTTGTTTTTAACGTCTAACAAATACCAGCTACTCTGCTATCTGCCTGTGTCTCCCCCCACCATGTCATCCAGTTTCATTCCATGCTTCCCACTTCGCTACAAATAAGCTGCGTGACTAGTCATCCTTGTCCCTTTCTTGCTTCATGACATTTAAACTTCACTACATGGTGTTTTATGTCTGGAACAGATTCTCTTTGTCAGTCTGATACACCTCCCCCAGTTACTCAAGTTCTTTATTAAATAATTTTTCCAAAATAAGGATCCTTTCAGCTCTTGCTCCACCTCCCATAGTAATATCTGCAGGGAGACAACTCAAATTCATTAAACATAAGCTGATAAGCCACATAAGTACTTAGGTATATTGACTGCAGCTAAGTCTCATAACAACGTAATGGTTTTTTTTTTTCATATTGTCCAAAGGAAGGTCCTCAGTGAAGTGACATCAAATGCAATTTTCTTCAAAACAATTCAGTAAATTGGTATTCAATTGAAAGGTGTGATGGATTTGAGTCTTTGCATAAGAAATACAGTGAAGCAGACTGTAAATGGCTTTTCCCTGCCATCACAGTTCCTGGCCCACCTGTACTATGGGATGCTCTTGAATTGCACTATTGTCCTACTTTTGGCTGGCATAGAGTTAATTTTCATCATATGGGGCTATATTTTGGATTTGTGCTGAAAACGGTGTTAATAATTCAAGGATGTTTTCATTATTGCTGAGCAGTGCTTACACAGAGTCAAGGCCTCTTCTGCTCCTCACCCCACCCCACCAGCAAGTAGGCTGGGGGTGCACAAGGAGTTGGGAGGGGACACAGCTGGGACAGCTGACCCCGACTGACCAAAGGGATATTCTGTACAATATGACATCTTGCTCTTTATTTCAACCCATGAGTTTTATCACTTTTAGTCTTCTGATTCTCTTCTCCATCCCACTGCAGGGGAGTGATCAAGCAGCTGTGTGGAGCTTAGTTGCTGGCTGGGGTTAAAACATGACAACTATATATGCAAATAATAGCCATGCTATTGCTGGCAGTTTATGTTCCTCATCCTTCACCCTCCAAAATTATTAGCATCTTTAGGACATAGCCCCATTAAGACTACCCACAGAAACAGAATCCAGTATGTATGCAGAAACCACTTGAATTCAACATACTTCTTGGCTCATGTGTGTTTAGCACATGGTCAGGGGCTAAGCTTATATGTCTGAGGGATCAGTAAGATTGTCTTCGTATATATTGAGGAGGAAGATCACTCTACTCCAGTGATGTATATAACAGAGACTTTTCTGGGGGAAGGGTTATATTAAAGTTATGGAAATTTAAATCAAAACATCTGTCTTCATAAAATACACAAGCAGATGTTGAATGACACTATTATAGAATACACAAGTGTGTATTTAATTTAATTGTGTAGTGTAGCCTTCAGACCAATTAGATATTAGATCAAATTACTTAAACTTGTGCTGAAGTACTTTTGTGATATGGACCTATAGATTTTATAGGTTGGTTTTTTTTTTTACTCATGCTATTCTTCTACTTGGTATCTTTTAAAGAAATATAAGGTTATTTTATTCTATATAAATTCAATTTCTTTGTGATACTATCAAAGATAAACTTCAGGCAGTTTTCTGTTACAGAAATGAAACTTCTTACAGAAATGAGTGTACTACAAATTTCTTTTGTGTTTTCTTACTGAAACAAAATAACTATATAGTTCAGAAGTTTGACTTTAAGAACATGAATCATTCACTGGGCTATTAGTGGGACTATTTCTGTGTTTAGAATTAAGAGTATGAACACAAAATTGCTGAATGTGGGAAAATATAATTCATGTGAGTGAAATGTGATTTGTTATTTCCACTATAAGAAAACAAAATGTGAAGCAAATTGTTTATCCTATAGTTTAAATGTTGAGATGTAGCCTCGATTAGTGTATTCAGATGCTCAAATTAATGTAAGCAAAATCACCAGTTTGAAAAAATTATTTTGTCTCACTTTCTGGATTTTCTTTGCAGTAAATCCAGATTATAAGAATAGCTGTTTTTTCAAAGCCTCGCATTGTGACTTTATTTTTCTTTATTCCTAGTGAAATTCCTTTTCTGTACTT
Source organism: Athene cunicularia (assembly GCF_003259725.1). NCBI lineage: Eukaryota > Metazoa > Chordata > Aves > Strigiformes > Strigidae > Athene > Athene cunicularia. The sequence goes on from NW_020799092.1 coordinate 63,220,929, forward strand.
AGCATTTTTATTTGTACCTGAATCCATTTCACAGCATTGTGTTAACAGGGATTTTTCTTCGTTGCTGATTATTAAAGATTTTTAAGTACCTGTGCTTTTCTTTTCTTTTAGCTTTGAAATAATATGTCCTTATTTCATCAAGTTCAAATATCTTCGAGTAGTGTAAGCCCAAGAATGATTGAGCCCAAGAATGTTTGGTCTTATGAAAGTAAGTTCTTTGATCAAATATACATTTTAATGTTGTTTGCGTTCTGATTTCAGAAATTTTTAAAATATAACAAAATGAATTTAAACTGCATACAACAGCTTCATAAACTATATGTTCCAATTCTCATGTAACACATTACAGCATACCTAAGAATTAGTGCATTGTTTTCCAGTAAAGGCATGACACAAGAAACAAACTGAGTACCACGTTATGTGATGCTTGTGTGATAATTTCTGTAGTAAAATGACTGCAAACGTGTAAAGAAAAAATGGGTCTAGATGAAAAATGGAGCAAAAATGATTTTATTAAATAATTTTGTTGTGATTTTAAGATAATTTCTATAATGAAAAATTGCTGTGGAGCTACACAGTAACACTACATCTTATATAAAAGGATAATTGAAGGGAATCTCATTTATTATTCTGATAGATTTAATATACATGAGGATAATATTTCCTAAGACTAGAGAGTGAATTTTGTTCCCAGTGAGAAAGGTGCAAATGGATCTAGGACATCCACAGCCTTTGGGTCCCTGACACAGTTTGTACAATTTAAAGTTTTGAAAGAAAATTTAGCAGGTTCAAAAGCAGTAACTATATTTGAATCTGAAAGCAATGTCTTCCCATAGGAGTGAGTATGAGAAATACGTCAAGTAATTAATGTTGTATGATATAAAAGCCCAATGCCACTATACATACACTTCTGATGTATTTAACACGTTATGGCATAATCATTTACATTTTACAGATTCTGTATAGCTGTTTAAGGGGACAAAATAATTTTTAATTGTTTTTTAAGAAATTTTGATAGAAATATGTTGCAAAGTTGTGTTGAGATATGGGTCCCCTAATACCCTCAATGTTTATATGCCTCCCAAGAATTACTACATGATCACAAAATTAACCTATTTGAAAGAACAGATTAAGAGAGAGCCATTCTTCAACACTCTACATATTAGTGATTAGAGCTTCTCACAAAGCAGCAGATGATCTGTGATCAAACTCTGTTTCATTTAGGTAGATTGAGAAATTTTTTATCTAAGATCTGAAGTATTTATCTGCCCTGTTAAATAATTCTCTTGGATTAGGGTAAACGTTAAGGAAAATGTTCCTGTATTTCCCTTTAAATAGAAAGTATATATGAAAAAAATATCTCCTATGACATGTTCCTAGTTCATATCTGAATTTAATTTCTTCACTGTCTTTAAAACTGTTTAATCAGCTGGTAAAGAATCAATATTCTGTGGCATCTGCTTACTCAACTTCATTGTCTCAATGACAGTTCTGCAGGTAGTTTTCAAATATAATTAAAACATTGCACATAAGGTCTGGGTATAATACAATGATTATGATACAGTCTGGGTTTCAGGTTTTGAGCAAATGGGTAATGAACCAGACTGAATGTCCACAGTTTTTGCACAAAGAACGTGACTGTTGTACAGCGTTTTGTCTCAGCACTGACAAGCTTCCTCCTACTTTCTCAGTATTTCCAGCTAATCTTGTTGGAAAAAAAAAAAATAAAAAATGCACCCCTGATTTTACGATCATAATCTTTGTTATCTAGCTAGATTGCATAATCTCCATAGCTTCCTTTGGAGCTGTCACATTGCACAAACTCTCACTTTCCATTGTTCAAGTTGACAGCCTGAAAACTGAGCATCCTTCATCCAGATTCACAAAGTAGTCTTTGTATTTTGTTGCAATAGTACTCAGCATGAAAAGTGTAGGGGAATGGAATGTTTTTCGGCAGTAGCAAATTTAGAAAGAAAATGAGTAAAATTTATTGGATAGTTTCAACCAAATGGAAAAAAAAGTGTAAGAATTGTGAAAGATTATGATGTTTTATTTTAATTGTCTGCAAATGGAAAGTTAGTTTTCATTGGAAACAAACAAGCAAGATACTCTGATTTTTATTTCAGAACAATCACTATTTGGTGATTTAAGGTAATTTAAGGTGTGATGTTTTCCTCTTAAGAACTGTATTATGATGCATGTATCATTTAGGCTACATGAAGGTTTTGTTTCTTCCACAATCTAAAAAACTTCTGGTTATTTCTAAGTTGAAAGTTGTATAGAAAAGATGCTTCTTCCTTCTGCCATCCGTGATGGAAAAGCAAAATTGCTGTCCAAACCAGGAATGTAAAAAACCCTTAATAACCTATGCCCTTTTCCCATATATCTGTGACTGTCCTACAAACTGTTATTTTACTGTAAACATAGCATTTTCTTGTTCACATGATGTGCATTTGTGGAAGTACATAAAGGGACAGGGTGAGTTGTTTGATTATTTCAGTATTTTACATTAATGTAAAAATGGGCTGCCACTCACTGTAAAAATTAGTCATCATTTTGACTCAGAACAGATTTCTATGACCTTTTTATCTGACAGGAAATATAAATAATAATTCATTATAGATGTCATCCTGTCTTGATTTCTCTTAAACAGATTTTATATGATGGGTTAAACTTTTGCAGATAAATCTCTTATTTTCCTGGATGACCTATTCTGTAGCTACATTTGCCACAGATTATTGATTTTTTCATGTGGCAAGGGCAATATGAGACACTACTATGTAGTCAGAGTAATAGATCTAACCCTTTGGGACCTACTGACATGGATGGTCTATACCAATGTTACATTTAATATTGAATCTGAGTTGTTGTAGTATTTTATTTGTGCATTTTCAAAAGCTACATATCTCTCAGGGTCTTTCCTGCTCATGAAAATCCTGTGAATTCACTTAGAACTACTGTAAGAGGTGAAAAAGTGTTCCCACTTCCTGCGGATGAATCAATGATGTCATTTTAAATGCATGAATTTGAAAGAGGCAGCCTGTGGATAAATATTTTGACATTTTTTTAAAATGTTAGAACAGTTGTACTTCCTCTTTGTAAGTAGCAGGGAGAACTCCAGAGAGTTTTCTTTTCCTTCCATAAAAATATTTACAGAAATTCTTCACAAGGGAAAGAGAGAAATCAGGTAAATAATCTCAGGCTCAGCTGTCAGACTGCAGGTTTGATTTGAGGACTTAGTTGGTACAAATAGATGCCCAGTGCAATAGATGCCCAGCAATAGACACCCAGAGCCTGAAGAGGGATCACAGGTCAGCAGGAGAGCACCTGAAGAGAAGTACAAAGGAGCTCCAGCCAGTAAATCAGCTTCATTGAGGGCCCAATCTAAATACCTCTATTGAAACACACATAACATGGGGAATAAACAAGAGGAGCTAGAGACGTGTGCATGCCTGCAGGGCTATGGTCTTATTGACATCAGAGAGATAAAGATGTGGATGAGTCTGAGGATTGAAGTGTTAGAATGGAAAGATACAAGCTCTTTAGGAAGAGCAGGGAACACAAAGAGGGGGCATTGTCCTAGCTGGAGAGCATGGAGCTCTGCCTGGGGATGTATGAGAAGTTTATGCGTCAGGATTAAAGGGAGGGCAGGGACAGGTGACATTAGGGTGAGGAACTGCTACAGGACACTCAACCAGGAAGACCGAGTGGATGAAGTCCTCTATAGACACATAGAAGTAGCTTCATATTCACAAACCCTTGTACTCATGGGGGACCACAACCACCCCACTATCTGTTGGAGAGACAACACAGCAGGGCATAAGCAATCCAGGAGGTTCCTGGAATGTGTTCATGATACTTTTCTTCTCCAAGTGATAGAGGAGCAAAAGAGGAGAGGTGCTGTGCCAGACCTTGTTCTCACCAACAAGGAGGGGCTGGTGAGGAATGTGAAGCTCAAAGGCAGACTTGGCTGAAGTGACCATGAAATGGTGGAGTTCAAGATCCTTCGGGTAGCAAAGAGAGAGCAAGCAAGCTCACTAGCTTGGACTTCAGGAGCGCAGACTTTGGCCTCTTTAGGGATTTGCTTAGCAGAGTAGCATGGGATAAAGCCCTGGAGGGAAAAGGGGTACAAGAAATATGGTTGATATTCAAGGATCACCTTCTCCAAGCTCAGGAAGAATCCATTCCAAAAAAGAAGAAGTCAGGTAAGGACACCAGGAGGCCTGCATGGATGAACAAGCTGCTCCTGGACAAGCTCAAACACAAAAAGGAAGACTAGAGAGGGTGGAAGCAAGGACAGTTAGCCTGGGAAGAATACAGATAAATTGTCCAAGCAGTCAGGGATCAGTTTAGAAAAGCCAAAGCCCTGATAGAAATAAATCTGGCCAGGGATGTCAAGAGCAACAAGAAAAGCTTCTATAGGTACATTGGTCATCAAAGAAAAACTAGTGAAAGTGTGGGCCCTCTCCAGAAGGGAACAGGAGATCTGGGAGAAGGCTGAGGTACTCAATGACTGTTTTTCCTCAGTCCTCATCAGCAAGTGCTCCAGCCACACCACCCAAGACATAGAAGACAATGGTGGGGTCTAGGAGAAGGAAGAACCACCTACTGTACAAGAAGATCAAGTACTAAACCATCTAAAGAATCTGAAGGTCCACAAGACCATGTGTCCTGATGAGATGCATCTGTGGGTTCTGAAGGAATTGGTAGATGAATTGACAGAGCCACTATCCATCTTATTTGAGAAGTCATGGCAGTCCAGTGAAGCTCCTGCTGACTGGAAAAGGGGAAACATTACACCCATTTTAAAAAATGGAATCAAAGGGGACCCAGGGGACTACAGGACAGTGAGTCTCATCCCTGTGCCCGGGCAGATCATGGAGTGGATCCTCCTGGAAACCAAGGTCAGGCACATGGAAAACAAGGTCACTGGTGACAGCTAACATGGCTTCACTAAGGGCAAATTGTGCCTGAGAAATTTGGTGGCCTTCTACAACAGGGTTACAGCAGTGGTGGCTAAGGGAAGAGCAACTGACATCATCTACCTGGACTTGTGCAAAGCATTTGACACTGTCCAACACAACATCCTTGTCTCTGAATTGGAGAGACATGGATTTCACAGATGGACAAGTTGGTGGATGAGGAATTGTCTGGATGGTCACACTCAAAGGGTTTTGGTCAATGGCTCAATATCCAAGTGGAGACCAGTAACAGGTGGCATTCCTCAGGGGTCAGTACTGGGACCAGTGCTGTATAACGTCTTTGTCGGTGACAGACACAGTGGGATTGAGTGCACCCTCAGCAAATTTGCTGACGACACCAAGCTGTGTGGTGCAGTCAATACACTGGAGGGAAGGGATCAAGAGGTACCTGGACAGACTTGAGAGGTGGGCCTGTGCAAACCTCATGAAATTCAACAAGGCCAAGTTCAAGGTCCTGCACATCGCTTGAGTTGATCCTAAACACAAATGCAGGCTGGGCCATGAGTCAGTTGAGAGCAGCCTTGTAGAGGACTTCGGGGTAGCAGTGGATGGAAAACTGACTACTAGTGAACAATGTGTACTTGTAACCCTGAAAGCCAACTGTATCAAGAGAAGTGTGGCCAGCAGGTTCAGGGAGGGGATCCTCACCCTCTGCTCAGCTCTTGATTGACTCCACCTGGAGTCCCGTGTCCATCTCTGGGGCCCGCAACATAAGCATGGACCTGCTTGAGCAGGTCCAGAGGAGAACCACAGGGGGCTGGAGAACCTCCCCTATGAGGACAGGCTGAGAGCTTTGACGTTGTTTACCTTAGAGAAGGCTCTGGGGAGACCTTATTGTGGCCTACAGACAAGATGGGGAGGGACTCTTTATCAGGGAGTGTAGTGATGAGGGGTAAGTTTTAAACTGAAAGAGGACAGATTTAGATTCTCTACTGTGAGGGTGGAGAGACACGGTTTGCCCAGAGAAGTTGTGGAAGTGTTCAAGGACAAGTTGGATGGGGCTTTCAGCAACTTGATCTAGAAGGTAGAAAGTATCCCTGCCCATTGCAGGGTGCTTGGAACTATATGATTTTGAAGGTCCCTTCCAATTCAAACTATTCTATGATTCTATAAAATGTTAGCATTGCTTCCATGTTTACTGTACCTTGGTATCATCCATGTCAAAATATTATCTTTAAACATAAAATTATACTTCACTAATTGCCTCTTCCATCAATTTCTGTGTTGTTTGACAGTGAAACCAAGATTCTTGCTGTTCATTTTTCATCGACAACACAGCTCAAATTATGCCTGTGGAGTCACCTATGCAACTTCATAGCTTTCATATTTTGCATTTACTGACACTTATGAAGCACCTTTTCACCTGTGTTAAATAAACCTTTCTGTTGGAATAAGAAATAGGATTGCTTGCTCTCAGCTTTTTGTTCTGAAATACGGCAGAAATATTAATGTCCTGTGATGCTCTGATATAAACACTACTTTAAAAAAGATAATTCATATTTCATAGAATCAGAATAAGAGTGACAAAATGAATTTACCCAATTTAAAAAGTGTCATATGTACTTTTAATATTAACATGAGCAGTTTTGAGGCTGAATACAAGTTATAAATGATGAGATGGTGGTCTTATAAGACTTAATTTAAGTTTAAGTACAGAGAAAATTCATAGTTTCTTTAGAAGTCAAGATGAGGAAGTAATTTGCATTTTTCCCCCCATCCAAATAACTGCAACTGACTGCCTCTCCAAGTTCAAAGACCTGACACTTGAATTTCATATTGACAGTAAGTTACAGAACTGTAGAAATCATTATACAGTGTGATACTTATCAAACGGCTTATGAGATTTTGGTTCAATAAACCAATTCTATGAAAGCAAATAAACACAGGACATATCAAGCTGTATTTTTAAACCACAGACAAAAGACTCAATTTTTGTTTGACAATTTAAATGTCAAAATAATGGATTTACTTATTTCTGTTGTATGAAATATAAATCTATGTAACACGACTCAAAATTCAGCTATAACAGAGGCAACTTAAAAAAAAAAAAAGTTCATATTATGCAAGACTGAATCTGATTTACTAACAGATTTATTTGTGAATATAGGTACCACTAAATAGGTACTGTATGCAGGCCATTTCTGAAACCATCCCATTGCTGGATCACAATGCAGGGAACAATTTTCAATCATTTCCTTAAAAACAAACAAACAACCAAACCAAACCAAAAACAGAAAAAGGGAAATATGGCCCTTAAAAGTCATGAAAGAAAAGACTAAGAAAGGTCAAAAAGGAATAGAAAACCCACACCAGTTTTTGTATGTCTTTTGTGAAACTGATTTCTCTCTCAGATATTAGAATAACATGCATAATATTGGTAGAAAAATGTTGAGGGCTGTCCAGTGGTGAAGCCAATCAGATCAATTTGATTGAAGTTCAGTGTTTGGAGACACTGAAGAACTGTCAATCCTAACATACAAAAGAACAGGTCCTTTCAAAACTAGTCACACTGAGTACTAAGAATTACAGCCTATTCAGCCTGTGGTAAAGTTTCAAAGTTGCACAGAGATAACGGTGTAAGGATAAACTGAAGCAGTTTTGACTGTTGCCTATTAAAAAAAAAAAAAAAAAAAAAAAAATCTTACCAAAGGCATTGCACTACTGTGCTATAGAGTCCTTTCCAAATACTTTCTACTTGCCTTTCATTAATTTATTTTCATTGCTGAAGCTCCTTCTGATTTATTTAAATCCTTACTGCCTACTGAGATGAAGCATGTGATTGGAATAAAAATGACAGTTAAATGTGGAGCTGGGTTTATTTTTTTTCTGGTTTAATCAAGCACAGGTCTAAAATTGTTATTATTTTAGATAAAATTAATTTGAAGAAAGCACATTTTCCTGCAAAGTAAAGCTTAAAAATAAAGGCATATTTTCAACTGTTACTATATGGAAAACTAGTTTTTGTAACAGAGGAAATGGCAAATATTTCCTTTCACCATCATCGGGTATAAATTCTGCCATCAGTTCTAACCCCATTTAATTAACAGTGGTAGAAAAAAGGGCAAAATTTGCTGGTTTATAATTGTATGTTTCTGCTTAATGAAGCAGAATGATTAATGAAAGCAAGAATCATGTCAACATTAAAGTTTTGTATAAAACACCTGCGAGCAATGCTTATGTGGCTGCTGAAACCGGGGTGAAGTCTTCTCATTCTTATTTTGCAATTGCACAGGTGAGTTGCAGAAAATTAAAATAATGAAAAGGCATGTCTTAATTTAGCTTTGTGGATACTTTATTTACTTGCCCATAGACACCTGGAGGGAAATCCAAGATTGTCAAAGCTGGTCATTTTTATTGGTGACTGGTGAATGTCTTTATTAATCATTATAATAACCAAATTTTATATCTGCTTCAGTAGAAGACATTTTATTCATAGTATTAATTTTACCAGTGGTGTGATACAATGTGGCTTTAATGTAATTCTTAATTTCCATCCTCAGGGAGAAAAAAACCCAAGAAAATAATGTTGGTCATCAATAAAAAAAAGAAGTATGATAGAAAATCTCTCACTAAACAAACATAAAGTCCAAAATGTAGAGTTATAGAATGTTGTTTATAGACTAGTTTTTATGTTGTGTATTTGCTTAAAATCACAAAGAAAAGGTAAGACAGAATAAAAAGCTCTGCTGTTTTTTGCTGAGAATATAGGTTAAATATACTTAATCACTAAAATAACCTTATTGTTAAAAATGAAACAGACCAGGGCAGGATATACCATAAACCTTCACTATTGACAGAACACTGAAACATGTGCTTAATCTAGACTTGTATTGGTAATTCTAGCAAGCATAAAGTTAGTACTATCTGAATAATTGGGAAAATTTTACTCACTATGAACTTCATTTATTCAAAAGTGGACAAAAACAAGAGGAGAACTGCATTATGTGCAACAGCAAGAAATATTTCCAATCTTCTGGGCCATTGTAACAAGAAAAGAAAATGTCTTTACAGGCAACAAGGCATTTCAGCATTTCTGTCTCTAACAGTGTAAACAGGGAGGCTGGAAGGGGTTGTAAAGTCTGGCAGCTATGCGCATTAACTTACTATGAATCCTAAGACTTTGTATCATGTTAGAAAATTGCAGTGTGTCTATGAAGGTATTTTATAGGGTCCTGTTTGATATATATTTAGCAGTGAGGCTACGTTACCACCCTCCTCACCTTGCCTTGTTTACTCAGGCATGGCACACAATGAGGATAGCATCCCTGTTTCAGAGGGCATTTTCAACTTGCTGTGGTTTTATCTGAGAACATGTTTTACTTTCCAAATTTTCTCTTCAGCAAGCTATTCCCAAAGATTCACATGCAGAATTCAGCAAAAGGCTTAAGAATTAGTTTGTATTATGTTATATGTGATATTCTTCTAACTCTGTTTTTTACTTTTAGTGTGTTATAACGGGAACAGATTTCATATAATACAAATACTAAACAATTACTTTGTTATGCAGAATATTTTTATATTAGAATGTATTTTAATAACTGTTAGGTTGCCACAAATTTTAAAAGCTGGGAAGAAACAAAGTCACTGTCAAGAACATTTTCAGCTGTGACACAAGGATGCTATGGAGTTAATTGGCAATGGAAAGAAATCTTACAAAATCCAAATATCATTTTATCATTGGAACAAAAATGACTTCAGCACGACCCTGTAAAGCAGTGTATTGATTTTCAACTTCTATTATTACTGTGCTTTACCTGTCTATGATTCCAGGTCAGCTCAATTTTCAGCAAGGTCTGAGGTCAAATACAGATTTACTCTTCCCACAAAAGCAAAAAAAAGTAAGGTTTAGATGCGTACATACAAATACTAAATGCATAAAAGAAATTATTATATCACCATTTGTGTTTGTTTTTTATTCTTATGGTATCATTTTATTGCCAATTATTGGACTAGAGTAGGGGTATTGAAGTGCAAACAGGGAAAAGCATGTGATCCACTGATCTTTACAGCATTGTAACTTTGTACATCATCCTTTAACCCCCATAGGTGCCTGAAGATACAGAGAGAAAGAGAGGTGCTCTGCTAGATTGGGAAGATATTTTCAGTAGAATTGCCGAGAAATGGGATTTATTATGGGAGAAGTGGAAAATAAAGAGATTTTACCAATTCCCATAAATTTATGATTGTATTACAATTTCAGTGTTTGGTTTAGAATTCTGTTTATACTGAATATATTGCTATGTTGCATTAGAGCCTAGAGGACTTAATTAAAGCCAAGGCCCCACTGGGCTAAATACAAATACACGTACTTGAAGACATTATAGAGGATAGGACAAATTAAGTATCAACACTTACAAAGTAAAAGTTACTGGAAAGTTCCAATATTTCTCTGAAAGGTAGACCTTGAAAATATTTCAACAAGTCAACAGTGAACTTGAATATCAGAAGAGGTTCTTCAGCCTTTATTCATAAATAATGAGTCTATTTTATGTGTAAAATTCTGTTTGTGCTATAAGCATGACCAGGTGAATCTATCGTATTATGAATTGTTAAACATTTTTTTAAAATTGTCTTCTAAATTAAAAATATCCAAACTAATTTTTCTTGCATGCAGAAATATAGGATCATGTTGAGACTGACTCCAAATCCAATCAATTTTAATCCTACAAATAATTTATCAAGTTAGAATGTATGAAAAACATTGTCCTTTTAAAGTTTGTATTTTACTGTAATAACTGCATGGGTAAAACAAGCAAACCGTTACTGTTGAAGTGAACATGTGTCAACAATTATCAGTAATGCCAGTGAGGGATTTATGATGTAGCACAAAATTAGTATTTCATATCTTCATGGCATATGAGTAAAAGTGGTAAGAATATTCCCCTATGGAATAATCATAAACTCGGTCTTCTCATGTCCATGAACAGGGATTGTTTACATGTGTTCTCCTACTATTGTCAAAACGGCACCTAACCTAAAAGAAACTTCCATGACAAGCCAGTAAGCATATGAACCCCTTTGGGATTAGCATATAGGTAAAAAGAGGTGCTGTGGCAGCTCTAAAGCAATACAGTTTGCTGTCCTGGATATTCCTCTAGAACAGAGCATGCACATGCTGCTCTACAGTTTCTGTATTCACAACAACCCCCTAAAATACTTGTGGAAATTTCCATATGATTTTAAACTGACTATAATGAGTCCAACTTAAGAGCTGTAAATGGTGTTTTACGTTGACAAGTTCAGTTTAGGAATGTGTTTGGATCTGGATCAGGGTGGAGCCACGCTGAAGTGTCAGCTGCTGAATCAGCTGTACCACTGCTTATGAAGGTAAAAGCATCCACTGGCACTGACCCTTTTTCAGCTTGTGAGACTGAGCTGGCAGGACTGCCGGCTGTAGTAGAAAATGTCAATAGAAACCTTGCTGTTAGATTCAGAGTCTATTTGTACAAACTTTAATCGGTATTAGACATGACATAGGTCAATTCAGTATCTTTGGCACTCAGATTCAAAAGCTTTACGTCAAAAACATTACAATAAAAATCATACATCTAAATGACTATCATTCTAAACATGAGGCAACCATGCTTTGAAAATATCAGAAGGATCTATATCTTGTTTTCTTTTTTTCTGTTTCTTTGAAAGTTCTAGCTACAATGATTTCTTGTGAATGATTTTTTAGGGTATATCTTACACCTGCACAAATATAGCTGTTATGTTTTTGAAAACAATCTCTTTTGTATGTTGTTTTGTTACTCTTGTCCTTATAAAACTCATAAAATAAAAATACATTAATTCCTTAAAGAGGTTGTTGTTTCTGATGGCTCTATCTTTTCAGGCATTTGGAGCTTCAGATAGATACTTCAAGTTTTATAAGAATTACTTTAAAGAAATCACAACACTGTGTATAGATGAAAAGTTCTTCGACTTCAAATCTACACTGTGTATTGTAATTCAGGTACTTATATTGCAGGCAACATATAGATTTAGGTCAAGTGTTTAGGAAATGAAATACCCAGTAGAAAATTGTAATACAATCATTATGAAGAAAAGAGAATATTATGTTTCCATGCCCGTCCCATAAATTCATGATTCATTTACTATTGCTTCTTTCCAAACTCAGTCCATGTAATGAGGGGTAATTATGTGTACAATTTCCTTAAGAGCTCTTGAAAATCTGTTTGTCTAGTGATGTTCATTATTTCTCTTAGAATGAAAGTGAAAAACATTAACACCTACTTCTGTTTATTAAAATTTGTTTGCTTTTGAGTAAGAAGAGCATAGACCGGATGTCTGTAAGCTAAGGACATTAATAGACTTCTTTTTCAGGAATCTAACATTATAACCCAGATGTAGTTACTGTGGCAGTCAGAAATAGAAGTGGAATTTCTAAGTATGATGCTGATCTCAGTTCTTTCACTGACATCTGTGTAGTGCTTAGGGAGCATAATCAGTACCAAAGCCACTGTGAGGACTGCAGTATTAAAGCAGGAATTGCAAATATCTGCCTAGAACATTTTTCTAATGTTTAACCACAGAGATTTGCTATAATTTTGTTGTTGTTGTTGTTGTTGTGCTTGTCATGCCCGTTTCTTCACTGGGACAAGTGCAGTGTTCCTTTTAGGACGACTGGCAAAAAAGACATAGGAATGTTGCAGACATAAAGGTTGTCATATGAAGTCTTTTCTGACTAGGCATCTTCAGTGTGGATGTCTGCTTTGGAGCTTTTACTTGGTGAAGAGAAAAAGGTACTCTTAGGATGTAGTTCATCTGACTTATTTTAGATGTCATTTTAGGATAAGATAGATTATTCCTCAGAAGAGCTTCTTTCTCCATATCACCTATAAAGGAAAGCTAGACAGTTATTTCAGAAGCATAAATCTACATTATAGATGCCTGTGTTTCGTCAGATGAATCTCACTGATTGTCTACAGTGAAAAGAAAGAACCAGAAAATTATTTTATTTTAATAAAACCCTGTGTTCAGTGTTAGAGCAACATGTCTCTTGAAACCAATTATGATAATTTAGATTGAGTCTTTTTGCACTGTTAAACATAATGGAAGACAAGTGGCATAAGACAAAAAGGAAGAAAGGTTGGTCTAATATTAAGCATGCAATCAGTCCTACACAAACCAACAATGCAATCAACTGAGTGCATCTGGGAGGATTTTTTTCTTATGCCATCTCTACAGGGGTTTTCACTGTTGCAGAAAAGAGATGGCTTCAAAAGGGATGATGGAGTGGGGACTCTGCAAGGGATGATAATCCAATGTGTATCACAGCTCACACACTACAGTGGTATGGGATGAAGTTTTTCTTTAGTGTGCAATATAGCATGGTGCAGAGATTTCTGAGATGACTGTGCTCAGTGCAAGCCAGGTGATAGGCAATGTGTGTCACATCAGGCAGTGGCTTGTTGACACAGCTCTGACTCTAGGAAGCTGAGCCTGCACTTAGCACTGCACACATGTGCCAGCACTGGTGTGGTTAAGTCAGGGATCTCTGTTCTGTGCCATGATATCATATAAATATAGTCACAAAATACCAACAAATGGCTGTGATGCTCCATCTCTCTGCAATGCTACAGGTTGGACTGCAATTTGTAAGGAAGGCCCAAGTGTTGGACAAGAAAGTCCAGACAAAATGTTTAAAAGCCCCAATTACTGTAAAACTCTATAAAAGCAGCTTTATAATTCTTTATTTCTAGTATAAATGCATGTCAGCATTAAGAGATCAAATTTTGTGGACTGGAAGACTTTTGACAGTCAAATTATATGACTCTGCTCAAAACTAGATATGTCTAAGAAATTTAGACATGATTTAAAGTACACTAGTTACATATTTCTGCATTCTGGATGAATCTTGTTAACTCAGAGGAATTGCAAATTCTGTGCACAACAGTAAGAGGAGAAGGGAGAATATTTTTTTACATACACATAGGGATTTTTAATCAATCTTTATATTATATACATATTATATATATATATATATATATATATATAAATTACACTTGTCATAGTTTAACCCCAGGCACCAACTAAGAACCACACAGCTGCTCACTCACACTCCCAGCCAGTAGGACAAGGGAGATAATTGGGAAAAAAAACTTGTGGGTTGAGATAAAGACAGTTTAATAGGAAAAAAAACCAAACCAACAAACAAAAAAAACCCAAACAAAAAAACCCCAAAAGAATTAGAATATACAGAACAAGTGATGCACAATGCAACTGCTTACCAGCCGCTGACTAATGCTTAACCAGTCCCTGAGCAGCGATTCACCAGTCCTGGCCAGTTCCCCCCAGTTTATATACTGGACATGACATCATATAGTATGGGATATTCGTTTGTCCAGTTTGGGACAGCTGTACTGGCTACATCCCTTCACAGCTTCTCTTGTCCCTCCAGCCTTCTTGCTGACAGGGCATATGCTGAAAAATCCTTGACTTAGCATAAATACTACATAGCAACAACTAAAAATGTCAGTATGGTATCAACATTATTCTTATACCGTCACATCCCAATTTCTCAGAATGACAACTCAGATTCACCAATTCCCAGGTCAGGATTAAGGTGAAATGACACCAAGGATTCTTCAATTTACAAAATTTATTTGTTCACAACAGATATTGGCATGAAAAACTTTGTCATAAGCCTTGCAACCTCTGCAACAAGTGGTAACCTTCATAACATACATCAGCTAGCAGTAGATTTTAACATGCCTCAACAAGCCTTGCCTTTTACACAAGTATTACAGTGATAAAGAATGAGAGAAAAAAAGAGGGAGAGAGAAAAAAAAAGCAAGAGAGGGAGGGAGAAGAAAGAAAGAAAGAGAAAGAAAGAAAGAAAGAAAGAAAGAAAGAAAGAAAGAAAGAAAGAAAGAAAGAAAGAAAGAAAGAAAGAAAGAAAGAAAGAAAGAAAGAAAGAAAGAAAGAAAGAAAGAAAGAAAGAAAGAGAAAGAAAGAAAAGAAAGAAATTTCACCAGTCCTGGTTCCAGCATGGGTCCAGCCAGCAGAGGCATCCAGTTCTGGAGGGGCACCACCACCTGACACTTTGACTTGTGTCCTTTTATAATTCATTGCCTCTCCTCCATGTGGGCACTTCGACTCATGAGGCTAATTAAGCATTATATGCAGTGTGTGTTTCTAGAATTCTTGCTTTGGTGCATGCACGGTTTGTATCTTCAGAGTTGTCTGGAAATGAGTCAATGGGCCTGGGGGTCGTTGAGGAGTTACTCTCCTGTCCCTGCAGGTGTGACTATTGTCTGACCTTTCTTCTTGGTGTATGTGTCATGAAAATAGCTTCTCTATTGACTCTTCACAGAGTAACTCAAAGGGACGTTCAGCCTCAGACAAGCGTTGTCTCACCTCCACAGGACCTCCTCCTCTCACTGCTTCTTGCCTGCAGACCTTATTCTAGCTGACCCTTCTTTAGCAGGAGAGTTGGCGTAAATGATCTTGAGAGGTCCCTTCCAACCTAAATAATTCTCTGATTATGTGATACTAATGAGTTTAAATAGGTTTTAGACAAAGAAAAATAGAAGAAAATCTGCACTAAATCTTCTTTGGGTTTCAATTATTTTTTTTTCTCTAAAGAATGATTCAGAAATATTATGGTAGAAGCAAAGAAATGCAAAAAAATCTGCATACAAAACCAGTGAAAATTCCAGATGTTATCATAAACCACAGATTTCCAATATGAGACTTCGCAACAAGCTTGCACTTACATTTCATTTTAATGATAAAATTGAGTCAGAACTTTGCTTTACATGACAGCCAAGACATGTTGTCTTTTGAATATCCATGGTCTTTCTCAACTTTGGCAGTCATGTTGTAACTCGTTTTATTTATTAGATTAAGGAAAAACATTTGCAAAGATTACTGTGAAAACAAAAGCCTAAAATACAGCCATGGATTGTATAAAAACATGCAAAAAAAAATCTGATAGGGTCTAGAAAGACATCTGTGATTAATACTGAGTTCCACTGGAAGTTCTTTTGTAAAATTCACCAACAACGATAGCTGATGACCTTATCAGGCCCTACTCTTCTGATGAAACCATCTCCTCATCACTTCCCTGCTGAAGTTGTGTGTCAGTCTGCTGTGAGACTCTGTGTGATCACATGGAAGTTACTGCTCTTTCTTGCTTTTGAATTCTAATAAGAAAGGAAATCAGACAAATCCGTTACGGTTGAAATGTGGATGCTACAGAAGATGGAAAGTGCAGAATTTCAGTTTAAAAGTATGCAAGATCAGACTGGGCTTGCCACTGTGGGTGAATAGAGATAAGAGGGCATAAGAATTGTCTCCTTCCAAATGCACATAGTTACTCCATGCTAGAGCTGCTATCAGATCTGTGGTTGATGTAAATCGACATAGTACTAGAAACTCAGCAGCTTCACTTACTGATATCAGATAAGAATGAGTTCCAAAGGAGCACGGGAGACTGAAAGTTAACACCCCTGGAAGTTCTTGATTCTGCAAAAGTTAACAAAGGCTAATTCCAGACTGAGACATAATATTGCAATTCCTGACTGTTTGCTATTGTTTTTAGATGGTAAATAAAACCACAGTTTATCCCAGGAAGCAGTTTCTTTAGCTATTTCTCATACACAATGTATAATGTAGAGGAAGAAACGTACACTACCTTTACTGTTGCGATTTATAAGCACTTTCCTAATTATCACAGTTCCAATTTATTTCAGTTCTCATGAAGTTATTTTTCAAGTCACAGCTGAAGCTGTGAGTGGTTACTGAATTCTGTATGTGAGATCCACATATGCAAATCTTGTGATAGTCATAAATCACTGGTTAACCTTGTTATTGAGTAATATCTAAGACACTACAGTCTCTTCTCTCTGTTTACAGGGAGTAACCATTTTATAACATGAAAATAAGTTCTTTACTGCTGCTCAGTGTACAGTATTGCTAAATTCATAAAGAGGAAAGGACTGTAAGACTTTAGTAACTTAAATATAACTTAGATAGAGCTGAGGTGCCCAGTGCTCTGAATCATGCTCTGAATCAGTTGCCGTTATCAAAAGCATCTAAATTTATTTCAGAAAAAATCCCACAACACTCACTAATCCCCCTCCAATAAAAACCAAATCCAAAACACCACAAAACCCAAAAGCTTGTTGACTTTGAAAAGTTTCCAAGTACTTCCAGTATTTTCTCAGAATGGTCCAAAATTGTCAGGTGTGATAACTCAGTGAGGAACAGGATTGATCCAGAAATCCTAGATTCCCCTTTATGAAGACTGCCTCGGTATCCAGGCAGTTTCCTTGCAGGTCCTCCCATTAACGACATAAATCTGGGGATATTTTTCTATTGCTGATTATTTATTTAATTTGCACTTGTATTTTTTTTCTCATTTTACACTGTTTGGGTTTCTGTTTGTTTGTTTTGTTTTGTTGGGGTTTTTTGTTTGTTTGGTTGTGGGTTGGTTTTTTGTTGTTGTTGTTGTTGTGGTTTTTTTTTTTTTGTTTTTTTTTTTTTTTTAACATGACTGCACCATGCACTGCTCTACCAGGTCTAATACAGTTGGGCATTTTTTCTTTTTTATTTGGCATTTTTATAACATGATTGAAAAATTCACTCTTCTAACAGGTCTAATAGAATTAGGTATTTTTTCAGTTTGGTTGGTTGGTTGGTTTCTGTCAGGTAAAACTGGAAGCATTTAATTATTAGTCATATAAAATCTGCATAAAACTAATTAGATTTGATAGGATTTTAAAATAACTTCTATATTCATCTATAGAAAAGTTTGATGTAGGGTTATAATTCCTTTTCCAAAGTTTTGTATTATTTTAATAGTGCATATGGGCCCTAAATGCATGTCCTATGGTATTCATGTCTTGCTTTGTTATCACAAACTAATACTTAATGCCAAGATTAAGGTTTATTAAATGATCTTATAATAAATTAGTGTTAATTCAGACAGTTTCTCATTAATAAATGAAGTGGACAAAAAGACCCTGAATTCTAATTTGTATCTCTTGAGGATTTTCATTCTAACTACTTGCAAAGAAGAACAAAAATACTGTACTAAACCAATGGTACATTTTTGGTGATGAGTAGACAAATGCTGCAGGTGACATAAAAGAAATGCATCAGCCTAGTATTGACATGCCTGGGGAAAGTCCTCCTGTAAAATGTAAAGCTTAATATATGTTGTATTTTCTAAAAAAATAATTATTGTTAAGGATTATGATTTACTATTTTAAATACAACTCCCACAAACCCAACATTCATAGGTCTAATATTTAGTACCAGTGCTTCTTATCTGGGCCATACAGCCTATAAGAGCTCCTAGGATTGACATTCTGTGTATTAGCTCCTGACTGAGTTAGGACAAAAATCTCATGAACACAATTACTGAAATATATAATCCCTCTAACTCTCATTAGATAGCCAAAACAAGTACCAGGGAAGAACACTACTGCTGAAACATCTTCTGGGAGGAAAAAAATTGTTATTGGAAATGGTAGAATACCTTACTCTGTGTTTCTAATGTAGAAAAAAAATTTAGGGACCTGTAAGTATATTTTAGATACTCTTCCTATGGAAGAAATATGGTTTTATTAAAATGAACATCTATAGTTAAAGCCAAAGCTGTGAAAATAAAAGATCTTCCTGAAAACCTTTCTAGGCTAGTGCTCCAGTAGGAAGCTGGGGTTGCAAAAGATCATAGAATCATAGAACAGTTTGGGTTGGAAGGGACCATAAAGATCACCTAGTTCCAACCCTGCTGCCATGGTCAGGGACACCTTCCACTAGCCCAGGTTGCTCAAAGCCCCGGCCAACCTGGCCTTGAACACTGCCAGGGAGGGGGCAGCCACAGCTTCTCTGGGCAACCTGTGCCAGTGTCTCACCACCCTCACAGTAAAGGATTTATTCCTTATATCTAGATTTACCCTATTTCAGTTTAAAAACATCACCCTGCATGCTATCACTATGCTCCTTGAAAAAGACTCCCTCCACGTCTTTCCTGTAGGCCCCCTTTAAGTACTAGAAGGTGAGTATAAGGTCTCCCCAGAGCCTTCTCTTCCCTAGGACAAAGAACCTAAATTTTCTCAGCCTGTTCTCACAGGGGAGGTGCTCCAGCTCCCTGATCATCTTTGTGGTCTACTCTGGACCTGCTCAAGCAGGTCCATGGTTATGTTGGGGACCCCAGCGATGGACACAGTACTCCAGATGGAGTTGCTCAAGACCCGAGAAGAGGGTGAGAATCACCTTCCTTGACATGCTGGCCATGCTTATTTTGAAGCAGCCTAGGTTATGGTTGTCTCTCTGGGCTGTGAACACTCATTGCTGGCTCATATTCTGTTTTCCATCCACTGCTACCCCCAAGTCCTTCTCTACAAGGCTGCTCTCAATTGACTCATGGCCCAGCCTGCATTTGTGCTTAGGATCAACCCCAAGCAATGTGCAGG
Source organism: Athene cunicularia (assembly GCF_003259725.1). Lineage (NCBI taxonomy): Eukaryota > Metazoa > Chordata > Aves > Strigiformes > Strigidae > Athene > Athene cunicularia. The sequence continues at coordinate 63,240,340 of NW_020799092.1, forward strand.
ACCTTGAACTTGGTCTTGTTGATTTTCATGAGGTTTGCACAGGTCCAGCTCTCAAGTCTGTCTAAGTCCCTCTGGATGGCACATCCCTTCCCTCCAGTGTATTGACTGCACCATACAGCTTGGTATCGTCAGCAAATTTGCTGAGGGTGCACTCAATCCCACTATGTCTGTCACCGACAAAGACGTTATACAGCACTGGTCCCAGTACTGACCCCTGAGGAACACCATTTGTCACTGGTCTCCACTTGGACGTTGAACCATTGACCAAAAACCTTTGAGTGTGACCATCCAGACAATTCCTCATCCACCAACTAGTCCATTTCCAATTCAGAGACAAGGATGTTGTGTTGGACAGTGTCAAATGCTTTGCACAAGTCCAGGTAGATGACATTAGTTGTTCTTCCTTTACCCACCACTGCTGTAACCCTGTTGCAGGAGGCCACCAAAATTCTCAGTCACAATTTGCCTTTAGTGAAGCCATGTTGGCTGTCACCAGTGACCTCCTTGTTTTCCATGTGCCCGAGCTTGGTTTCCAGGAGGATCCACTCCATGATCTTGCCAGGCACAGGGATGAGACTGGCTGTTCCGTAGTCCCCTGTGTCCTCTTTATTTTCCTTTTTTAAAATGGATGAAATGTTTCCCTTGTTCCAGTAATCAGGAACTTTGCCAGACTGCCACAACTTCTTAAATATGATAGAGAGTGGCTTAGCTCCTTCATCTGCCAGTTCCCTCAGAACCCACAGATGCATCTCATCATGTCCCATGAACTTTGCATTTTCAGTTTCCTTAGCTGTTCTCATCTTTATCTTCCTTTACAGTGGGCGGGTATGCCTTCTCCCAGTCCCTGCCTTTGCCTTCTGTGTCTTGGGCAGTGTGGCTGGAGAACTTGCCAGTCAAGACTGAGGCAAAAATGTTGTTTAGTATGTAAGTCTTCTCCATATCCCATGTAACCAGCTGTTGGCTTCACTTAGGAGGAGATCATTCATTGTTCAATATGTACACTTTTTTCCTAGACTCTTGCAGTGCAGGAATATTATGAGTTGAGAAAACCACTTTTTGTTTTCTATCCCATTTATCCCCAGGAAAACATTTAGCTTCTGTGTGGTGTTTATACACAAACCAGACATCTGGTTCTCATGTTGAGTAGCTTTCAGAAGTGTCAGGTAATGATCAGATCACTGTTCTTTATTTTGCACTGAGGTATCACCTCTAATTAAAAGACCTCCAAGAGTTTGAAAATATATCCATTAGCTGTTTCTGTAACTTTATTATGCTTGTCAGCTTTAGAAATTAAAAAAAAAAAAAAAGTTTACATCTGTTTCTGTCTCTTTTCTTATTCATCCTGTTGTGGGATAACAGACTATTAATCCTGTTAACCTATGTAAAAATAACAGTGAAAACAGGAGTATTAAATTCATCTGTTATAGATGTCTACTGTGGATGTTGGCTATTCAGTTAGGGTGTTGGATTCATTGACTTGACAATATTAACTCTAATTTTGGCCTGTAGGATATCAGTCTTTCATTCCTGCTGCTGCTGAGTTTGTAGCATGTGAACGTTGAACCCTGCAGATTATTGATTTGCATTAGAAATCTCAGAGTCCTGACCCCTCTGTCCAGGTTTTGTTATGATCACAGTAGCTGTGTTTATGTCAACCTGGTTTGCTCCGTGGTACAGGTCTTCTGGAATCAATGACGAGCTCCAGCTAATCTGTAGACGGTGAATAAATGTTCCTTGAAATTGTTCTCCTGGCACTCGGAATAAATGAAGATTAACTGTGAGTTACAGAGAACCAGGACCCTTAATATTTTAAGCCCCTAAACTTGAAGCACTGATACTTGAAAATATTGTCTGCTGTTGACCAAGATTAGTTAAGCTTCAATCACTTTTATTCTCTTAAAACATGGACTATTACATGTTTTTCTTCCAGATGGGTATGTAAGCATGGCGGCAGTTACTTGATGAAAGGCACGCAGAGCTGGCAGAAGGGCCTGAAGCCCAACCCAGGTATTAAAACAGTGAGTTCTCCAAGCTTTAGGACTCCTTGTAGTACACTCAGAAACTCTATTTGAATTTAGCCATTGGCAAAAACATTTGCAGATGTGGAAATTACATTTTAATTAGTTTGTATGACTACACAAGGTAGGTTTGTTGCAGGAGTTACTATAATTACTAGCAGCAAAATTGATATAATAATGACCATATGGGTATTTTTCTGTGATTATCATTATTATCTAATCAGCTTCTAAACACTTCCCTGACTTCTGAATGGTCAGAGATGATTTCTGGGGCTAGATTGTCCTCTTGTTGTGAGATAAATGAATGGAAATACACTGAGGCTAATCTTTCCTAGACCATTTTGATTAACAGCAGACACTGTTCTCATTAGTGCTTTGAGAAATTGATATTTGAAAAAAAAAAACAAAACAACAAACCAAAACCAAAACCCAGTGTTGCCCAACTTCTTTCATTGCTGCTGCTCTTTTTTGCTACTCAGAAAAAGAGGAATGTTGCTTCTTTCGGAGAGGGGTCAGCTTCTCTGAACCATGCTGCACAGAGACCAGGGTGATGTGGACGACAGGTCACTTCTTCGGAATGTGGGTTCTCGGATGAGATATCAGCTGAGCCCTCGATGCAGGCCAGGAAGGAAAAGGATGCTGCAGAGGGAGCTCGATGTACAGCATGTCACCTCTCCACCTACATCTCTTGGAGATGATTCAGGCCCGTGAAATTACCTGACAGCTGCCGATATAGTTAGGATGATCCTTTAAGGCTCTGCTTCACTCTCTCCACCTGTCAGCTTCCTCTGAACATGATATGCCTGTAAGAAGAAACGTACCATCTCCCCAGAAACCAATTAATACACAGCTTCTTTTGCCTTTGATGTAAAGATGTCACTATTACTTCAGAAAGTGCTATTTTCTAAAGTACTTTCCAATGCACCTTAAATTTTTATTAAGGAAGACATGGTTTTGAAATAAGAAACGTAAAAAAGAAATATTCTATTTCTTTTCCCCTGATATTTGCTTCTTCTTAAAATCCATCCTTTCTGAGTTCAGTTTTATTCATGATTCCTTAATGAAATAAATTCTGTCTGTTAATAAAATCCTCCTATGGACCTGAGATTTTCTTTGCTTCATTGAGATCTGTTACTTAGCTTTCCTCAGAATCTTTGCAGGTTTTGGATTAATATTAAAGGGTCACTATGGACACAGCATCCCATACTGTTCCATAAATATGCAAAGAAATATAATCTCCTATACTTTTTCTAAACTATACTAGCTTATAGGACAAGAGGCTGATTTCTTTTTTCACATCTTCAGCATCTGTTCACCATTGCATTTTTTGTAGGTTTGGTTTATTGATGGGTGTATGCCTCAGAGATCTAGCAGAATTTAATTTTATTTTTTTTTTTTTTTTTTTTTTTTCACTGATAGTATATTTGCCTGAGAAATCAAGTGGAAATACACATCTGGGATTTTTGTAACTGGTCTTATTATGTCTGAACAAAGAAAGCCAAAACAGTAATTAAAAGGATACTACTAGATTTAAAAATTTTAAAAGTACTTGAGAATCTTTACTTGCATTCCTAAGAAAGTTTGTTTTGGTTTTGGTTTTAATTCCTTTCAAAACCCTTTCTGTTTACTTTTATCCTTATTGATGATAGCCATTAATTTTCTTCATTCCTTTTCTCAAAAAGAAACAAAAAAACTCCTTCACATGCATCTGCTTGTGATTCTTAATTGTTATACAGGCTATAAATATTGTTCTTCTGAAAAAAAAAATATTTGCAGTGAGATTTATGAATACAGATTTATTATGCAAGTTTTTGCAAAATTGTAAAACTGCAAAATTTAAATTCAAATGAAATGATAAATTAATCTTCTTAATTACAAAAGGCTGTTTGAGATGGGTGAGTATATTTTTTCACTTTCATTTAGTCATCTCATGTGAACAGGCAAAGCTCCAAGCCTTAAGTTAGCAGCTTCCATTATACAAGTGGTGCAGAGCTGGAGCCTCCAAAATTAGTTATCTAGGTGGCACTATTTCTGTTTAAAAGACATAAAAGCTTCTGATGTGCGAAGGCTTAGTAATTTCAATAGAATTTTACAAGCAACAGAAGTCTTCTCAGTGTGATGAATGAGCTGAAAGAGAAATTAAGGTAACACACTTAAATCCTAATGCTGCAAAGTTTTACGTATATACTGTGAAAAGATATATCCGCTTCTGTGAGAATGAATAGCCCATGACGTTACTATGTGTAGTGTTTTGTAGATATGGTACTACAGATACACAGACACATTTTTTTAGATGCTCATTTACAGTTCTAAACTTTCATTCCATTTAAAATAATTTTAATACATACTATTGTGACTTTAATCCTGCTCAGGAGCAGTAACTTTTGTGTTTAATCAAATAAAAAATAATTATAAAATTAATATAGATGTCACTAAGTGCCCCTGTCCTCTGGTGTAAATAGATCATGGTATTTTCAGAGTTACAACCCTTTCAGTATGAGAAAAGTCATAAAAAAAATAATCACTTCATATAAGCACATGGATCGTGAATTAAGAAGAGACAGAAGAACTTATAGGCATCTATTAAATCTGATAGACATGACAGAAGATGCTTGCTATTAAGCATTTACTGTGTATATTCTCACAGTAATTTATATTCTGAGTCTTTATTTTGGCACCATATCAAGAAATAAATTTTGCTACATGCAGGTAATTAACAGATTATATTCCTGCAAGAGGACCACTTTACTATACAAAATGGAAAGTACAAATCACTGTACACAGTAAGAAGTTGTCCAGCTATGCAATTATTAGATCAGTTTTTGTCTTCCACTGAATTATATATACAGCACAACTATGTAAGAGTGTATGGGAGATGAGCTGCCACAATGCAGAATGCCAGCAAGAAACCAGAAATATTCTATGATATCCTGGTATTTGAAACAAACTAAGAAAAAGTCAGTGCTACAGATCTTCCCCAATTTACATACACATACATTATACATATACAGTTTTCTTTCAGGTTTTCTCTTGACTGACATATATGGAAGAAAGCTTAATGTGTTTACACAGTAGCAGAGATGTTTTATAGGACAGACTTGGTCCATATCTTCATGAAAATTCCCTGTAAGGAGCTGAAGCTATCAAAGGCTAACAAGAATCTTTGGCCTGTTAAATTACCATATAACTGTCTAAAAAATCAGCCACTGCTGTTGGACAAACGGCCATAATCTTTATGTGGCTATGTCATTGCTACCACATCCATGACTGGATTCTACATTCATGATCACTGGCTTCTTGACCATGCTTCTCCCATTCACCCTCACTAGAGTAAAACAGTGACACATCACATTGTTTATGGTTTGAATAAGCAGATTATATTTGGGGGAGAGCTGAGCACGCACACGACCAATGTGATCAAGCAGTGCCCGTTTATTACAACTAAGAAAGCCATTTTATAATGTTCTCCCGCACACGTGAGTAACATGCAGTACAAGTCCTCAAGTTTGGACAGCTAACTTAGCCCTCGCTTTAAACCTTCTTACGATTGGATAAAAAGTATCACATCAGCCTTACCAGGCTTCCTGCCTTGTGGAACTTCCTCTTCCATCCCAACCCCTTCTGGGGCTGTTTGTCTCATCGAGTTTCTCCCCCCTCATTCAGGGTCACATCCTTATCTCATTCTTGCTCGGCTGAGGCTCTTATCAGTCTTGTTCTCACACAGGATTGCTCACATGTCCATTCTCTCGCAGAAAGTCCTCTAGAATCCCAACATATACTCTTTCTCTATCATGTTACAAGTGTCATGACAGAGAAATAAAAGTGAACCTCTGCTTTAACACAATTCAATCACAGATTTGAGCATCACTAACATAAATATGAAATTTCCCACTAAAAATACATTCTGGTTCATGACCTTATGTCAAGAAAGAATGTAGTGAAAAGAACATTTTCTCACACGCCTGTAATAAACTCCCCTATTAGAATAGGTTAAATTAAGGTCAAAATCTGAATTTGGTAATCCATTACCTATGTATTAAGTCAGTTTGTAATACCTGAAACAGATGCCAACAGTCCAAATTCATCTTTTAAAGAAAACATCTTTATAAAACTCTATTCTATGGCTAATGTAACATCAAGTGCTTGCTTCCACATGTACTATAAGCAAGATAAAGAAAATGTTATATTTTCTCAACACTATATATTTTTCGTGCCAATGACTTGCAATTGTTAAATGAGAAATGCACATTTTTTTCTTATGACTTCAAAGAAATGAAACTGATGGGAAAGTATCACTGCAGTATGAAAACTGAAAATTGGAAAAATATACAGAGATTCATATTTTCAGGGATGAAATAAGGATATCTTAAATCTTCATGGTCCTCCACTCTTTGCTGCATTTATCTAACAGCTGCATAATACAGCTGGGTGTCAGCATAGGCTAAGCAAAGAGAAAAAAAGAACTGAGCATTAAGAGAGTAGACATGAAGATGATGTGAAAAACATGGGGGAATGGATATAGAGTAGAGTAGCACAAGGGTGGATATGATTTTAGAATAGGACTGGAGAGAAATAAGATTATGCAATAGATACACCAAGGGATGATCAAAGGTTTTATGGTGGTGTAAGTAATGTCCTAAAAATAAAAAAACATTTTGTCTTAGTATTGATTAGACATCATAAGATTGACATGTATGGGAAAGAAAAGGTTTGACCTTGGCTGGACACCAGGTGCCTACCAAGCTGCACTATCACTCCCTGTCCTCAACTGGAAAATATTGTGAAAGGCTCATGGGTCTGTCCCAGACTTCTGAAACAGCTAGTACACGGAATTGCAGACACAGTAAAGTGTTCTTAATGAATCAAACACATCAGAAATAATATAGCTTAAGAATATAATATTACTTAGAAATTGTTAATGCAAAAGCTCAAATTAATAATGAGATTTCATGGTTTGAGCCCAGAGGGAAACTGAGCACCATGCAGTTGTTTGTTCAGCCCTCCCCCCTCAGGAATGGGAAGGAGAAAATAAAACAAAAGGCTTAGGAATTGAGATAAAGACAGGGAGAGAAGAGTCAACCATTATGGTCATGGGCAAAAGACAGATTTGTTAGGGGAAGAAAAAGAACATCAATTTAATTCAGACACTAAAACCAACAGTTAACAGAGTAGGACAGTGAGAAGCATTACCGCATCTTAAAAACACCTTGCCCCCACCCATCCCTTCCTCCCATGCTCAGCTTTGCTTCTGTTTTCTCCACCTCCTTCCCCACAGAGGCACGGGGGGCAGGGAATGGGGTTGTGGTTAGTTCATCACCCATTGCTTCTGCTACTCCTTCCTCCTCAGGGGGAGGACTCCTCAGATTCTTCCCTTGCTCCAGTGTGGGGTCCCTCTCAAGGGGCACAGTGTTCCATGAATTTTCTCCAACATGAGTCCCTCCCATGGGCTGCAGCTCTTCCCGAGATACTCCAGCGTGGGTGCCTCCCACATGTTGAAGTCCAACTTGGAGTATGGGGAGCTTTGAGAAGCTTCTCATAGGGGGCCACCACTGTAGCCCCCTACCCCACCACACACACAAACGCAACATGCAGGGGTTGTATTCAGCCACTATATGTCTGTTAATCTGACCTCAGCCACATGAATGGCTTTAGAACAAATGATAATAAAAAAAAAAAATAAGCGTACTAACAGAATAGAAATATGTGCTGAAATTGATAATGAAAAAAATCAGGCTTTATTCAAGATCTGGTATATCATAAAGGAAAAACATGACCATTCTGAAGGCTATAGAAATAAGATGATTCAAGTACTATGTGGTTAGGAATATTGGACACTTACTAGTGACCAAAACCTGTGATGATATTGGCTGAAAAGGACTTTGGAGATAAAAAGATTAATATGAGGTTCCAAAGTATTAAGGTGTGAAAAATAGAATCTCAAAATATATCAGAAATGGTGTTTTTAGGAGATATAGGAAGATGTATGTGCCATCACACCTGTTGTTAGCAAAACCTCATATGGAACGGAATATTAAATTATGGGTATCTATTTGCAAGAAGGAAAACTCAATCTGAAATTTTATTTATTACAAAGACTTGAATTGAAAGTTTGAGTTATGGGAGTCAGAAGAATTGGAATTTTAAATAAAACACGAATAAGAGAGACATGACTGTGTATGACTATATCAAAGCAAGTGCAAACTGAAAAGAGAGAAAAGAGGGATTATCATCCTAGTTCGGGAAAAATTTGTATGTAATCAAGTTGGATTAGCTTGAGTAAATTTTGACTGGTATTTGTAAAACAATTCCTTAACAGAGATTCTGGAACAGCCTTTAAATTAGAAGAAAGAATGGGTACATGACATGCTAATTCAAGAGGAAACTTCCTAGATTTGTTAACAGCGATTATGTCATAAGGTTGCTTCAGCAGAAAAATATGTAATTAGAAAGAACATAGCTTCCAGCCTTATATTTCATTACAAATGTTCTTCTAAAAGAGCTGGATGTGCTCAGGATTTCCAAAGTTCCTAATTTCTCTGCAGGGTGGAAAAAACTCATAATTGATGAGGGTAAGATACACTTTTTTTCCTGTTTTTTAAAGATTGATCTGTGCTGGGTAATGGACTTTTGCCTATTATCTGTCTTTTGGGTCAAGTGGTGTAGATGTGTATTCTGGATTTGAATGTTCCCATGTTCAGTTCTCTTGATGGCAGAGGTAAGGTGTTAAACTTGACATAGAAGTCAAGAAAAGCAAATGTCACTTCTACCTTCAATAAAAGCAAAAAGGAAGATCCAGCTTTCTATGGGCCAGGCAGCCTCAAATCAATCATTCAGAAGGTGAGAGAGCAACTAAACCTGGAAACCATTTCCAGACACATGAAAAGTAAAAAGGTGATTGGGAGAAGTCAACGTGGATTTACAGAAAAAAAACAAAAACAAACCACACATTCTTAACCAACCTGACAGCCTTCTACAGTGAGAGGAGAAGATGGCAGGACAATAACCAGTGGCCACAAATTAAGACATTAAATTCCAGTCAAAGACTGGAATACATTATCCAGAGATTTTGTGGAGTTTTCATCTCTGGAGATATTTGAGGCCCAAACAGACATGGCCTTGATCAACCCATTCTAGATGACCCTGCTCTGAGCAGGGGTGTTGGACTAGATGACCTCCAGAGGTATCTGCCAACATCAATGTCTTTGTGATTCTATGAAAACTTAGATTTGTTCAAACTTTCAGAGAGCCTTCAGAACATGTGAAAGATGCTATAAGTTAGAACATTATTACAGGATGACATAATACATTTTCCTTTTCTTTCTTCTTCATTTAATCTTTTTTGATGGATGATGTTCAGTGGATGCATAAACTCTGGTCTTCAGAGGACCTTTATTAATTTGTTAAGAAAACTGGATAACATGGTTTGAATTTATCATTCTATAGAAAGTTTTGATTTTCTAGTTTAAATTTGTATCTTTGAAACTTGAATACACTATTATTTCCACCACATTTTCCCCCTAAAATATATATATATATATTTTTTTTTAAATTGTATGCATTAATGGATTAAAGTTACATGAAAGCTTTTCTTAGAAAAAAGATATTTTTCCTTTTTGAACAAAACAAGAAAGTCAAAACAATATGCTTTGACTTTTCATTTTTAAATTTCCGTGTTACCATAAAACCTTTAAAGTTATTCCTGAAAGAATTGGAATGTCTTCTGCTGATTTTAATCTTATTCATTAGCAAACTGGAAAGATATATTCACAAATCCAGTAGTAAATGAGACAAGTAATCAGAGAGAAATGGTCTATGAGTATGATCAGCCAAACACACTGAAGAAAGTGTAATTCCATTTCTGTTTGTCAGTAATGCTAGAAAAATACATCAAACTTTTTTATATATACAAAACGTACATCAAATTTTTCACTGACACTCAGTAATGGCAGTGCCCTCATCCTTCTTTATACACATTCTGTGATACATGACAACTGCTAAAACCTCATTCCTGTAACTGAGTGGTGATATGAGTTATAAAACTATGAATACTCTGAATAATCAGACAGATCTAGTAATAAATGGTGGGAACACATGGGAATGGAAGCTCAGTGAAGACTTTTGACAGTTTGCAACTTAGTCTCCATTCTTTAATTTTCCATCTGCAAATGGTGATGCCAAATCTGCATGCCTTCGTGAGTCACATGAATAAGAAAATAATTTATTATCTCTATGATAGGATAATGACACTCCTAGTAAGGTGTATAAGTGTTGTGGTTTAGGCCCGGCTAGCAACTAAGCACCCTGTACTCACCCCCAGTGGGATGGAGAGAATTGAAAAAAAAGTAAAACTCAGAGGTTGAGATATTTTTTTAATAACTAACCCCCCCCCCAACAACTAAACAATAACAATAACAATGACAATGAAAAGGATTATAACAAAAAGAGACAGAAATAAAACAAAATTTTTAAAAAGAGATACATGCACAATTTCTCACCACCTGCTGGCTGATGCCCAGCCAGTCCCTGAGCAGTGACTGAACCCTCCTGGTCAACTCCACCAGTTTACATAGTGAGCATGACGCCCTATGGTATGGAATATCCCTTCGATTAGTTTGGGTCAGCTGTCCTGTCCACACTCTCTCCCAGCTTCTTGTGCATCTGCTTGCAGGCAGAGCATGGGAAACAGAAAAGTACTTAACTTAGGATAAGCTCTATTTAGCAACACTAAAACATCGGTGTGTTGTCAGCATTATTCCCACATTAAATCCAAAATGCGCTGTACCAGCTACTAAAAGAAAATAACTCCATCCCAGCCAAAATAAGGACAATAAGGAAATGTATAATTTTTATTTGGTTCAGGGCTTAGAGGTTGTGCTGTAAACAGGGAAAGATTTTAATGAGGAAGACAAAAAAGGACACTGATTAGTTGTGACTCATGAAGAAAACAGTATCCATCCTATATATCGATTGAGGAAAGGGTCTAATATTAAAAACAACAAACCACAAAAGCAGTCAGTCATGTGATTAAAGATTGCATCATCATACCTGTACACAAAGGCAAAATTGTAGGGTTTTCTTTTGTTTGTTTGTTTTTTAATTCCTTTCAATCTAAACATTCATTGTCATGATTTTAAGGGGGAAAAAAAAAAAAAAAAAGTAAGAATATATTTGTCTAGACTCCTGCATTTTTGAATTTTTACTCTAGCATAGCAGAAATAATTCACTCATGGACCTCCAAAGTCTGCAAAAGGCAAAGGCTGAAGATAGGTAGTGTTTCTGAAGAAGTTCAGACCATAAATTGTTTGTTCCTCCCCTTATTTGAATCAGTAAATTAAATGCCAACTCTGGCACAAAGTCATGAGAGACACTGGTTTGTAACACAGACTGAACATGATGAGAGGCTGGAAAGAGGCTTTGGCAGGTCATGTTTTGGGAAGTGGGGTGGTTATGGAGGTGGCTTTCAGCTATGTTGTGTCTTCTTCAAAGACCAAACCCTGCCAGATGGCACACACAGAGCACTGTAGCCTCTCTTACTCCATGACTCCATCTGCAGTGAAAGATGATAGTCGAAGTTTCAATTCACAGAGCAAGGTAAAAGCCACATTAACATTATATAAGATAGCTATGAAAGAGTATGAGTTGAGGCCAATTGTGTATTCCACTCATGGTGTGGGACTCAGCAGGTTTCTTGTGCTCATGATAAGCTTTAGTGGCAAGAATCCAAAAGACATCCTTCAAGCTTGTGATGCTGAGCATTAGAAAGGCTGAGCTATGAAACTCAGCTCTGCCAAGAAAGTACACAGCAGTAACTGACATCTAAAGAGACTTAGATACAACACACAAAGGAGTTAAGCATCTACTAGATTAGAATTTAGCACTTCCACAACAGGGAGTTTATTCTGAAAGCTGTGGGTGCCAAAGATGTCACAAACATAAGCAAATGATGCAGTATTTTTCTGTAAGATACTCTATCTTTTCACCTCAGCTAAATGGCAATTGGATGACAGATCCTCAAGGGATTTCATACACATACTGACAATAGGCAAAACCCATACAATTCCTTATTTTTCTTAGTAGAGCCATGTTTAGGAATAATTTCTGTAATTATAAAACCAGAAACAGTTAACACTGTATTTTCCAACCTTTGCCCTAAAGATTTTAAATGCAAAAAAACCCAACAGCACCCTATCTTGAAGGTAAGCATGCATTACTCTGCAGATACCTTGACCAGAGTATAATTTGTGTTGTTATCTGTAGTCTTATTGCGGTATCTATCTGCAGGCTGGTCCTGGAAACCTTTGTAATGTGTCTGCTCTTAGTCCAAATATATTCATTGATATTCTCTTTAGATCTCAAGCATTGTTTTAAAACATATTCCCAGGGAAATTTTTTTGGTTTTTTTCACCTGGAGTTTCACTTCACAAGTTCATACTGAAGATGATGTTACATTTATTAAAATACTACTGTGGTAGAAGAGGGGATTTATTATGATCCTTGGTTTCTACTCACTCCCCCTCACAAGTCTGGCATAAAGGGGAGGTGCTGAGATGAACAGGACAGACTATACACAAATTTGGTTCATCTGCTTCTTGTAAATAGCAGACTAATGTGGATTCCTCTGCCAGCAGAGGATTATGATAGAAATTGGATATCAAACCCAGAAATAGTAATCTTGACCTTTCTTTTCAAGGGAACTGAAGAGTCAACTGGGGGCCCCACTATACATTATTAAAATTACTTGCACTAAAGCACTGAGCAGAAAAGATAAATAGGATTAATGTAAGTAGATGAATAGTATAAATGTCTAAAAAGGTACAGAATAATAAATGGTTAAACATCATATTCAGACTATTTATCTTGGCAGCTAGAGCATTTATGTTCAAGAAAACTGTAAGCAATTCAGACCACCTGCTCTTGAGATTTTCTAAACGTCAGCTCCTACATAACCAAGACAGAAGTAGTTGCAGTAATCAATTTAGACAGTGCAAACATTATTTCAATAATATTATGCTTTAAAAAAAGGGAAAAAAAACCAAAAACAAACAAAAAACCCACAAACAACCTAATTCTGGACTGGAAGGAAAGCAAAGTAAATGTCTCTGTTTATGGAATTACTCAGGGTTATTTCACATGCAAGACATTTATATTTGGAAGGAAACCTTTTAGTAGGACTGTAGAGGAAGGGTTAACACAAAATAATGTATTTATTTAGTGATGTTATATTTGTAGCTGCAAGACTAGTTGCTTGGAAGGGTCACAGTTGGGGAAATCAGAAAAAGAAAACCTGTCTCTACTGAACTGCTGTTGTTGATTTCAGGACAGTGCATTGGCCGGATAAACAGGGAAAGTTTAGAAGAATGGAAGGAAATAGATAGATTACAGACATGTTTATTGTTTTAAAAGCTTTTAAAAAGTATTATTATTTGAAATTACCTTGAGTGTTTTCTTGAGTGCTTTCCTGAACACCCTTCTCCTGAGCCAGTTTAATGAACTAGCTGCAATGATGTTTTTCATGGTATCACAAGAAACCTGGCTTCAAACAGCTTTCCCACCACGTAGTTATGGGGATTTCAAAGAAATATAGAAGCAGCACAGCCAGTTTCATTTATAGACAGGGAAGTAATACATCTTGCACTTCCTTCTGCACCTCATTGATATGCAGAATTTATTGCCTTACTCTATTCCCTTTTCAATTTTATCACTGCAAAATTAAACCCCAAGAAGAAAACCAACCTATGTTAGTATCACAGGACATTATGATTTTGATTAAGATGCCAGAGAGGAGACAGGAGAAATAAAAAAACATCCTTACCTCACTCAGGTTTAGACATAAATAAGAAAGAACAGTGTCTTTTTATTATTTCATAGATAGTAGGTTTAGGTTCACATATATCTTATGTACTCTTATGACACCAAACCATTTTTTTCCCTTCAGTCTGAAATGGACATCTTAATCAAATGTTTTGATGTCACTACCCTTTACCGTGATTCATCTGATGATGCCTCTGCTCATAACAGATCTAACTTGTGATCCCCAGACCGCAAAAATGCTTATAGAAAAGCCATTGTCTGGAAATCTTTCCTAAGAAAATAATTTTACATAGGTTATTTTTAAGTAATTGTTTGTGGAAAAAACAATAATCTTTTAGGAAAAGCTGGGGAAAAGGCAAAAGGCATTCAATATGAAACATTGGTACAGATCAAGAAAGATGAAGAGCATAGTAACACTCCTAATTGTATTTCAATTTATTTACATGGGAATAAGCCACCTAACTTGCTTAGAAATTTTTGCTTAAAGCATTAGCCATTGATCTGTTTCTTTAGGCATCTGTATATATCCCTGAAAATATGTTCTAAAATCTTGACATTTATTAATAGTGTTTTTTCACAACTGCTGAAGATGTGCAACGCCTTTTTACTACAGCAGTATTGACTAGCACTGAAAGGTAGAATAATTTTATCCTGGTTCAACATTGAATGTTCTTTTATATATATTTGATTCTATGATTATAGAATTCTGATCAGGGTTGTGTGGCTTTTTGTTTGGGTTACTCCCCTCATTTCGCTCTTGTTTTCGATAATTATTGTATTTGATAATTATTTTATGCAGACAGATAAAGCCATTAGTCAGTGCTAAGCTACTTATGTCTTTTGTTCAAAGACAAAAACCAAAACCTGAAAACAATAATTTCAAAAACATCTAAATCTTTTTTTTGGGGGGAGGAACTGTGAGTTAAACTGATAAAAGGCTATAGGTAGACCTACAGACGCTTAGCAAAAAAGTGGCACATACTGCATAGCGAAAGAGTGGCACATACAGCACTGCAAGACATATAAATTCTCCCATTCAGTGCACTGGGAGAGCTTAGCATCACAGTATAATGTTGACGGTTACCAGCTTCTTGAATAGCAAACAGGCTAAATCCAATGATAGACTGTACTGTGATCACAGATCCAAAACACAGCACCATATGAGTTACTATGAAGAAAATTAACTCTATTTCAGCCAAAACCAGCACACCCTTGTGCAGGCAGAGCTAAGCATCTTATCTTCCTTCCATACATTTTCCACATAGATAGAGATAGCTCTGAAGATAGGTCCTTCAGAAATCTTACCAGAGAAAATGAAGTGTATTATGACATTTGTGGGTGGTATATATCTAAACCCTGTTAGGAGTAGTGATAGCACCCTTATAAGAGCTCTGATGTGCCTGGCTTTCAATAAGACTTATGTTAATAAGACAATTCTGCATTTCTGAATAGGCTTTCAAAATATTATGGTCCTTTCAAAAATCTTTGCTTTGCCCCTAAATCTACACCTCTCACTTAGATACTTGAACCTATTAAAGGATTATTTGATTGAATGTGAATTACAAGTTATTTTCTACCCTCCATCTCACATGCAACCTCCACAAAACAATGTGTGCTGTTGCATTCATCCTTGTAAATCATCTGGTCCACAGTCGTGCCTTACATGGAGTACACAGGAAATCTAGCACGTCTAAAATGTCAGGAGATGCTGGTATAGGCAATCTAAGTACTTCTAAATTAGACTGGGTGAACAGTATCTGTTATTGAAAAAGTTCTACCTGTAAAGTATTTATCCATTTTAGGAAACAATCCACATGCTGAGTGGCTGCCTCAGGTAACTGATTGGAACACTGCAATATTTCCAGTTTAAACAAAGAGCAGATTTTATTTCTTTGCAGCACAAGCATCTTCATTGTGTCTGACAGCTGATGCAGTTATCTAATGCATTCCTTTTCAGCAGTAAAAGCAAAGATTCAGAATCTATTTATGCTATGAATGAAATGATGATCATATTGTTTTCTAAAAGTTATTTATTCATATATTCCAATTATTCTCTAGTTTGTTATGTACAGAAATTTCTGTTGCATAAAGTATAATGAACAGGCTACTAAGCGTCCTGTATGTTAGAAAGCTGTGTGGTAAAAGAATTGGAGAAGGGAGTTTGCATGCAACTTCCCATCTTTATGCATAGATCAGTCCAGCACACTAAGATATTTGAAAATTATATAGAAAGGCTTGCATTGCCAAATTTTAATGTAAAATGACTAGCTGAAGTTATATAGATGTAAAACCAGGTGTGTAGAAGGCTCTCTTGAATTATAAAGCAGCTTTGCTTCATAGAGCATTTCACTGGGACATGACTGGATAAATATAGTAAGTTTGAGAACTTCTAAAACATGGCTTTCCATCAGCAGGTTTTTCAGAGGCAAGACATCCAGATGGCACTCGAAAAACACAATGATGAATCAAGCCTTTAGAATGCAATATTCATCACATTATCAGATATAGCAAGTTTTGCCAACACCTGGTAATCAGCAAATTATTCTTGCAGTAGAGCCATTAAATAGACTAAATAGAAACTGTGGGATACCTGTTAACAAGGTCTTCAGCTGAGGAGAACGTCTGGTTTTCTCTTCTTCCAAGGTTTATAAATCACAGCAAGCAAAACCATCAGAATATTATTTCTGAGAGAAAGTGCTTTAAAAGCATTATTTAATAGAACAATTTATGAAGAAAAAATAAAATTTCAGGGGAAAAAAGTGTTTATTACAAGAAAGTCAGGTGAATATTTCTGAACACACACATAAAAAGTAAGTGTTCAGTTCTCACTGGTTTATGTTCCTTGAAAAAGTGTTCCTTTTGCCTGTAAAATTTCCTTATTCATTTTTCTATTGTAATCTATACCCACACAATAGTTCATGAGAATATTTCTATCAAATGCAAAACAGTAAAGAAGCTTTGGTACCAATATGAAAATGTTTTTTACAGTTCTGAACTCTCATGTTATATAAAATATTTTAAATTCATATTGCAGTCTACTACCATTGTAAATTCTTTTCAAAAATTAACAATATTATTTAGACCTCCTTTTACGGAATGTTATGTGAAACATTGTGAAAGTTCTCCAGTTACTAAATAAGGAAAAAACCCTATGGTTAAAAAACACAGCATATTTTAGATTAGATTGATTAGTTTACTGTAGTCACGCAGTATACAGAAGAATACTTGTGGACGAAAGTAATGGATGTTGTGGATTTTCTGTGTCTCATAATTGGATGTGAATTTCAGCTCTCAGAACTTTATCAAGATACCAATTTTCCATTACAGAAAAATAACTGCTGCTGTTAAGTAATAAGTTGCACCTCAGTTTGTAGACACAGTACAGCCAGCAATCTGATTGCCATCATATGAGTCTACCTACAGCCTATTTCAAGAGACCGTCAGAGACAGGGTGAACTCCCATCAAGGTAGATACAGTTTAAAGCATCCAGTATAGGTGTTAGAAGGCAAGTGACTCCTTGCAAGCTTCTCCATAGTGTCTTCAAGTCTAGTACACCCTCTGAACAGAGCAAACATAGAAGAAATATAGTAAGAAGCAAATGAGGAATTCTAAGCAGTGTGTACAATGAGGTTATATTCTTTGGAAAGTACAAGTTCATTCATACCCAATGACCCAAGCCAAATAATTTTGCACCCTTAAAAAAGATTTAAGGACTCAAACTACAACCGTTACAATTAACCACATAATTCAACACTCACATGATGGAAGCATTTATAACCCTGTATTAAAGTTGCACTCCTCTCAGTGTGGTATTCAATTGTAGCCGCTAGTAGAACTTTTTGCCTTTGTTTTAGTTCCTAAAAGTATGTTTTATCACAGTTTTTCTCCTTGTAAGATTTCCCAGCAGGGATACACAAGTCCTAACTGATTTGCATTACTGGCATGGATGAAAAGCTATCAGTGTTTATCATAGACACATTTCCTTCATATTTCACCTATGGAAACAAAAATAACAAAAATGAAGAAAAAGTCATGGTGACCTACAGCCAAAATTTCTTTTATCTTTTTCCTTTGATTTTTATTAGACATTAGTCCATCTAGTTAAACACTGTTAATTCAACTTGTTGACAGAGTTCTAGAATTATTCTTCTGCTCCAAAAACCCCAAAATATCTTTCTTTTAAATGATATTTTTCAATTGTGGGATACCTTTTTCCACATTTATAGTCAGGATCTGTGAAAGTCAACATGCTCATTTATACCAAGCAATAATAGGAATCTAAATATTAGGAAGCCTAAATCAGGACTATATTACAGCCAGGTTTTCTTTATAGTTTGTGTCGAAAGATGAATTATTTCCAAAGAAAATCAGAGAAACTGGATTACTGTAAACTTCTAAATCACTGTCTCCCTATAGTCATTCACTATTCAGGGAAATATGTGAAACTGGCACCTAAACATGGACCTAAAGCTTATTATATGGTTGCAATCCCAGAGAAGTATTGTCTGAAAAGATGTCCAACTGTTGAGTTTTAAACCCACAAGGCAACTGAGCACCACATGGCCGCTCCCTAAATCCTTCCACCTCAGGGATGGGCAGGAGAAAATACAACAAAAGGCTTGAAGATGGAGAAAAGGATAGAATGGGGTGACTCATTATGGTCAAAGGCACAAAACAGACTCAACTGGGGAAGAAAAAAACATCAATTTAATTTAAACACCACCACTTAATTTAACAATTACTAATTGGGCTGTCCTTGGCCAGAGGTGAGTCTGACTTGGAGCTGGGGGAGCTTTGAGAAGCTCTATGAGAAGCCACCGCTGTAGTCCCCTCTCCTGCTACCAAAACCCCTCCATACACAAACCCAAAAATTTAAAATCACCACCACCACCGAACCCCCCCCCATGGCAATTCCAAGAAGATAAAAATGTTGTTGTGCTTTCCTTTCAGTGTCCTTCTGTTGTGGTTGATACCCAGCCAGCAGCCAAACACCTCACAGCCACTCACTCACCCTCCCCATGCAGGAATGGTAAAGGGTTAGAGGGGTGCAGGGAGACATGTAGGTTGAGATAAAAACAGTTTCATAGGTGAAATAAAATAAAACAATAACAATACTAGAAAGTACAAATGGGTAATGCACAATGCAATTGCCCACCACCCATGAACTGATACCCAGCCTGTTCCTAGATAGTGATCCTGAAAGATCAAGATCCTGCAATTGCAATCCCAGAAGAGAGAGACAACACCCCTGCTTCTCAGCCACCCCTCCCTTATATACTGATCATGACGTTGTATGATATGGAATATTTAATTGGCTAATCTGGGTCTGATGCTCTGGATTTTCTCCTTCCCAGCTTCTTGTACACCTGTGCATGGGCAGGACATGGGGAGTTGGAAAGCCCTTGATCTCTTAGCAACAACTGTAAACATCAGTTTATTATCAGCATTCTTCTCACACCAAATCTCATATTGAATCCAAAACACAGCATTGTTTTAGCTACTAAAATGGAAAATTAACCCTATTCCTGTTGAAACCAGGACACCTTCCAGCTTGCTAAGAGAAACGGAGCATGCATATTCTTTTACTAATGCAACTTCTCTCTTACTTGAAATTGATTTACTTGAAGATGAGAATCAACTTTTTTTTTTTTTTTTCCTTGTTCATCCAGATTTAATTAACACTCCTGAATTCTGTTTCACTTATGTCCAGCCATCCTTCCCTCTTTCTTAACCACAGCTTTCTCAGTGGAGAGAAGACTACAGATCTTGTAAAATCTTTTGCAGCTAAGGCCTTTTGTGCAAACTGTGAGAGATGAATACACTGGAATCTTGAATCTGAAAGAAGGTAAGTTTGGTCCACAGATAGAATAACTAAAGTAATCTGAATTGACATTTTACTGTGGCTTTTCATTCTGGTTAGAGATTACAGTAAAAGGAATACTCTATTACACATAATACAAAGGTATGTTATTCCATACCTCACTGTTAATCTGAAGATTTCTTCATTTGCTTTATAAATTAACATAATTGTTTTGAGGACTGTTTTGTTATCCATGAAATAAACATTCAGTCCCTTAATATATGAGCAGCCATTAGGTTTCTCTTCCTTTCAACTAACCATGCTGTAACTGAAATCAGCTGAAAATTCACACACTTAAATTTCATCCTATCTATAAGGTGGTTTAGTTTAAGACAGGTACCCTTTATAGAAAGTCAATTCATTTTTATTTTTAAACAAAAGGAATCAACCTCTAAATGCCAATTCTCTCAACTGATTATTAAAGGAATTTAGATAAAAAGCTAAGGAAAAATGTCTAAACTTCTGAGGTCTAACACTACATAAATTATATTCCACCTTAAATCTTTGGGATAGAGGTCGAGCTAAAAAAGAAATAATAATATTAGCAATATACTAAGAAAGAATAATAATGAGATACTGTCAAATACTATCATCATAAGGAGCCCTCATATAACTTCAGTTATTTAATTCAACTCTTTAAATTAAACTCAAGGTAGCATATTAGAAACAGAATATATCTATGTGCTCTCAAGTACACTGTTACTATCATTAGAACATTAGGCATGCAGAATTTTTCTTTTTGACAGGAGACATTTAGAATTATTTTAAATAGTTTAGAAGAAACATTTCGCTTTACAGAAGAGTGTTTAACCCGAACCACCCCCAGGTGGTGTAGTTGTGTGGAATTATGGATCATCAAATCCAGCTCAGATCAGGTCATTGCTACACTTGCACTGCTTCTTGTAAATTTTTTCTTCCATTGGTTCAGGTGGTTCCTGCTATAGTAATTCCTATATCATGCAACTCAAATCATGAGTTACAACAATTTAAAGGTATTTCCATTACAATCTACACCCCAGTCCCTTTGGGCCAGACCATAGGGTTTAACATTGCAATGAACTCCTCCCCTTGTTCCTGCTGCAGCATGGAGTTATCCACAGCCACAGATGTTTGACATGTACCTTTTCCAGTGTGGACTTATCCTTGGGCCGCTATCCTTTCAGAGGTATACCTGCTGTGGCACAGACATAACTATGGCCACAGATACTTCAAGGGGTACCTGCTCTTGCCACACATGCTTTGGGATGTCTTGCTCCCATGTGGATTCATCCACAGGTCACAGTCCCTTCAACTTGCGTTCCAACCTGTCCAGCCGAGCAGCATAGAAACAGCAGTGATGCCTTGGCCATCTGCCAGCCCAGGCACATGCTCTTATCAAAATGTTCCCAGGCACAGCAGAGTAGTAAGATGATATGCAGTACAGCAGTACAGCAAGCAGTGAAAGCAAAAAGCAGCCACTAACAAGCACTAGACTCTAATTTACAGTAAAGTGAGCAAGCCCCATGACAAACACAGGAGCCTGCCAATTAATAGCTAAGCAGCAGTAACAGCTATAAATTTTATCTATTGCATTCCAATCAAATCTGTTGTTATCTCACACCCTTGGAACACCACGTTGGTCACCGAAAAGGACTGTTGTGGTTTAATATCAGCCAGTAACTAAGCCCCACACAGCCATCATTCAATCCCCTGCAGTGGGTTGATAGAGAGAATCAGGAAGTAAAGGTCGGAAACCTCGTAGGCTGAAATAAAGACAGTTTAATCGGTAAAGAAAAGCCATGCACAAGCAAGGCAAAACAAAGAATTAACTATTTCTAATTGGTAGCCAGGTGTTCAGCCAACTCCAGGAAAGCAAGGCTCCATCACGTGTAACAGTTACTTAGGAAGACAAGCACCATCACTCCAAATGTCCCTCCCTTCCTGCTTCTTCCCCCAGCTTTATATGCTGAGCATGACATCATATGGTGTGGGATATCACTTTGGTCAGTTGGGGTCAGCTGTCCCAGCTGTGTTCCCTCCAAACTTCTTGTGACTCCCCAGCTTACTAGCTGGTGGGGTGGGGTGAGAGGCAGAAAACATCTCGATGCTGTGTAATAACTGCTCAGCAATAATGAAAACATCTCTGAATTATCAACACTGTTTTCATCACAAATCCAAAACATAGCCCCATACTAGCTACTGTGATGAAAATTAATTCTCTCCCAGCCAAAACCAGCACAGTAGGAAAAGCTATAGTGGGTATAGATAACAGAGAAGAGATATAGAATTACAGCTAGGTGATTCTAGCTCTCTCCTGGTAATTGTAATAACAAAAAAATTAAACATATAGATAATCTAATCTGAATCAGATACAGTGACAAAAATTTTGCTACCAATTTCAAATAGGCTACATTACACATCCTGTAGGAATGAAATGATGTTTGATTTTATGTAGCTGCTCAGGAAATTTCAACAGATTACTAATTCTCAAGATGTTAACTAATAATTTTCAAGGTTAAGAATTCCCCACTTCCCTCATATTGTACTACTGCTCAACTGGAAGAATTTCAACACCCTCTGCAGCTTCTAGTGCTAACTGTTGCTAGACAGAATATTGGACTGGTAGAGCATTGGTTTGTTCTGCTGTAGCCACCTATATATTTAGCTAATAGCTAAAATATACAAGTAATCAATTCATGAAAATAGCTTAAGAAAAGGATTGCTGCATTTCTAACTGAAATGAATTTACTGTAAAAAGACAGCTTACGTAAGTGTTTATATGCTCTATTGCCTTCTGGTCCCTAATCTGACTGAGAAGTGAGAAAGGCCCAATATATTATTTAAATAAAGAGAGCAGGTACAGTAACAAACAATACTGCAGCATGTTTAATTTGTTTCTGTGAATCTTTAAAATCACAGTGTAGCACCTGGTGCTCATTTCAATCGAGACTGAAAATTCTCCAACTACCCTCTTTGCCATTTCAGTTATACAGTCCGCTGACTCTTAAATTTAGAAGATCAATCACTGAGGTATTGATTTAAAAGAGGTATAAAAATCAAAGCTGAATGAACACATCTGACTTGTTCATAATGCATGGTCAGCTTTGGGGAAGAGAAATTGTGAAATAACATGGTGGTGGAGAAACAGTTAGACTGTGACTTGAATAAAGCCGATTATGCTGGCAACAAATCAATGATAGAGCGGAGCGTTCCATTTCATGCCTTTTGCAATAGACAGATGCAGAAAGGTAGTGTGGATGATACAGTCCCATCAACATTTCATTTTCTAAGCTGGATAGGAGAATAAAAATGCATGAAGGCTCCGAAAGAAAATTACATGCTTAGATATGGAGCTGCAATAGTTTTCCATCTTCAAAACCAAGTTTTGCTTGGAATTGTACACTGCTGTCCACTGTATTTGATGAAGATGTATTTTCACAGCAGGAAGACTGTACAAGTAGTAAAATATTTTCCAGAATTAATTACCTACAGATAATAAGAAATTACCTGCTTCACTAGCAGGCTACATTTCTTTATTAAACTGGAAAAAAGTCAGACTGATTTTTCTTTATTGTATTCCCTCTCTCTTTACTGCCACCCCTCTGCTTTAAAATTTTGTACAAAGATAAGCTTTGGGCAGGATTTTATGCAGAAAGTAAGAGATGAGTTGGAAATGAGGTAATAAAAAGCAAACATAACATCTTAGAACACATGATCCATTCCTGCCCTAAAGACAGCTTCATCTATTGCAGCTCCACAAGTGTGGCAAAATGAGAAAAAGAAGAAATTGTGTGTTCTGACAAAAAGAAGAAAAATGCTTGGTCTGATTTAAGTTTGTGGCTGTCCCTTTAAAACAACTGCATATGAAGTTAATAAAATTGTAGGGATATGATTAAGAGCACATCTGCTATAAGAAATATAAATTTATTTAAAGCATAATAATCTGAATAGAGAGACAAGCAATTCTATGTATGGATTTTTTTTTATTTTATTTTATTTTTTTTTTTTTTAATAGAACAAGCTTTCTTACATGGCCTAGTGTATTGCAGAGAAATTAGCAATAATTTATTGCTAACTAACAGGTGCCAAATAGTTTGAGTAGTGCTCAATAGTTAGCTTTTTAAAGGGAAGAACTGACTTATTTGTTTTGCTTTTTTTTTACTTTGGTAAGTGAACAAAAGTCTCTATAAATATTCTAAGCTAAAAAATATTTTTTATCTCGAACAAAGGAGTAAAACCATACCCTGAAATCCTGTGTACTTTAAGGACTTAAAAAAGTGTGTGGTTATATGGGAAGTCTTTACTACAAAAATGAATCTGAGATGAGTTTGCAGAATCTCTTCTAAAACATGCTTTAGAGACAAAGTGAGGAGTGACAAAAATATGCGAAGAATAAGCTGTTCAAGAAAATTCTGGGTGTTTTTTATTGTTGGGTGTCTTTTGGGGTTTATTTTGCACGTGTGCATTTGTGTGTGTCTTTTTTTTTTCCCTCAAGCAAGAGAAAAGGAAGAAAAAATTCTCAATTAGTAGAAATAATGGGTGTGAATTGAGAGCTTGGCACACAATCTAATTTTATTCTGACCCAAAGGCAGCAACATATGGAGAATATCTTTAGTATCAGAGACATTTCCTCTCAGAGAATTATAACCTTGGATATGAAAGTAAAAATCCTCAGTTGAGGCTACACTTCAGCTGAAATGATGGGAATTAGGCCTGTCACATTCATTGTCTGTTTTAAAAAGCTTGGTCATCAGTATTTCTCTCTGATTCTAGAAAACGTCACAGTGATTGTTGTCTTTAGGAAAATACAAACCAAGAATTTAAATCTCTTAGATTTTCTACTTGGTTTTGGCAATAACTTCTGATTTACAGTGTCTATAATAGGAATAAAATAAGAATTCCCACTAAATTATAGGCATAACATGGGGGGAAAAAAAGTTCAATTCTGAGCAATGTATATATCAAATACAATAACTTAAAATTCTTGCAGTTCAGGAATTTAAGTTCTACTTCTCTAAACTGAAATTTTTCAAAGGGAAAGCAAAAGGCTGTTCCTGTAAAATCAAGGTTTTTAATTCAAATTGAAGAGAAATCCCCAAATCAAAGTTCTTTTCTTGAGACTTTTCTATTGCAGTTCTGCTGTAGAGCATGAATAATCTCTGCTTCGAACATACCTACTATCACAAAGCAGTATTACACAGTAAGAAAACCTCTCAAGGTAGTATTCATGGTTTTTAGAATAATCACACAATCATGTAAATAGTAAGAAGCATGCTTATCACTGCGCTGGTTATGTTGCTGATTATTTTTTTTAGCTATAATTTGTCAAATCTTTCAGGTTTTACATTCTTTAGCAAGGATGAGCATTTCTCGTATAAAGCAGCTAATGTATTTCCAATGGTACATAAATTAAAACAAAAACAACAAAAACAAACAAACCACAAGCAAATTAAAAAAGCATAACATTTTAGTTGCCAAAGTCAAACATTTTAAAAAATTAGGAAATGGAAAACTTGAAATCCACTCCTTCCAGAATGAAAAAATTAAAACCAAAAACCCCCAACCCCACCCAAAACTTCAACTGTATTCTGTTTGCATGTAGTGAGAGGAGAGATATAGGGAAACTGCAGTTCTCTACTAAAATCAACTGGCAAATGCATGTTTCCTGTCACATGATGGAGCATATCAGTGTTATTGCAAAGTACATTCCCTCTCTTCTCAGCCCAAGACCTGAGATCACACATTCAGACTTTCATTCCCACACTTCCAAAATCTCTCTTCCTTGCAGATGGATGACACATCACTACTTTGGATGACAGAGGCAACAGCTACTTATTAATTTTTATTTTTTTTTTAAATCATAATTCAGAATTTTATAACCCAGATAATTTGTTTAGTTCTGAATTATTTGTTTCCTTAATGGCTTTTCTAGTTCTTCTTTCTTTGAAAATACCAGTATATGATTTTTTGCAGTACTTTCCTGAAGACCAGGATTCTCAGGAACTTTCTAGCACTTCATACACTCACAGCAGACTTCTCATCACTGCTGCTTCCTTCTGAGAATTCACAGAACCTGTGCAAACTGTGTGGAAGTCTTGATTAGTGTGAGAACAGTTTCTGTTACTACACACTCCTGGATAAGTTTCAAGTGGCTATGTTCCAGGTACAGAAAGATGCCTGTTTTTGTTGAAGCTTACAAAACAATAAATAAATAAATAGAGAAAGAAGGAAAGAAGGAAAGGAAAGAAGGAAAGGAAAGAAAGAAAAGAAAGAAAGAAAAGAAAGAAAGAAAGAAAGAAAGAAAGAAAGAAAGAAAGAAAGAAAGAAAGAAAGAAAGAAAGAAAGAAAGAAAGAAAGAAAGAAAGAAAGAAAGAAAGAAAGAAAGAAAGAAAGAAGCTCGAGGCAGCTCATGTCCTTATAAGCAACTGAAAACATAGTTTTGTAATGGGAAAGTGTCAGACAAACATAACTGTAGGCATCACTACCTGTGTCACCTATAAGAATAAGAATTTAAATAATAAAAGCTGTTACTCTGATTTCCATCTAGAAATCATTCCCTAGTGAATAACATTATATAACACTGCTTTTTATTTTTTTTCTTCACATGGAAATCAGTATTACAATCTGGCTGACATAATCTGTTTTATTAAATTTGACAGTTTGCAAGGGCAAGTAAGTCCTGTACTTTCTCACAGCTCCATACTGGAATCTGAAACTGGGCATAGGCAGCCTCAGCCTGAGCAGTGGGAGCTACACGGCAATGAAGCTTAATCATACTTTGATAGCATGTGGGAAAGTGTGCCATTCTTCAGGAAGTCTTTGTGGCTATAATGTCTTTTGTTCTCCCTCCTTCTGTAAATCATGACCTATATATTGTTCTGTGAGAACTAGTTAAGGCAGAAGAAGCTCTAGACTTGCTTTTCCTGTGAACAGTGCAAACCAAGGTGACTACAGAAACAGAGGGGAAAATTCTCTGTTGGTCCTGTAGGATCTTCAAAAGTAAGAATACTGATATTGTGATAGAGGTGTTGAGTTAGTTTTAAAGTCAGATTATTGCAATGTTTTTTAATTATACATATGACCACTGTGGACTTCTGATGAGCTAATTAAATAAAAATGAACATTAGAAAATAGATAATAATGTTCTTGCAGCAGTTCTGAAATTCTCTTGATGATTTCCATCTTGTTCCACCAGATAACTCTTTCCCTTGTCATTGCAACAATCTCCACCATGCACACTGCACATCTT
The DNA here is from genome assembly GCF_003259725.1 of Athene cunicularia. NCBI lineage: Eukaryota > Metazoa > Chordata > Aves > Strigiformes > Strigidae > Athene > Athene cunicularia. Next base: position 63,267,258 of record NW_020799092.1, read on the forward strand.
TTTTTTTACCCCAGGTATGTGCTAATATTATCACTTCTGTAGTTTAGATCCTATTCATTGGTTATGTCTCCATAAAGTATATTCAAAAAAGAAGATATACTGCAACTACTTTTTAAAAAAATATTTAGTATTTTTACTATTCATATAGCATTTGTCTTATTTCTTACATGTAGAAAATATTATATTATATATTTAAATACATTCAAGTGATATTTCCGTGGAGTTAATTTAGAAAATAAACACAGAGATAGTCCTACACTCAGAAGTCTTGATTCAAAGATTAGTTTGCTCATTTACCTATTATTCCTTTAGTGGATTCTCTAACTTACATCTGATTGCATTTACTTTTACTAGTTTGAATGGTTATCTGACATTCAGGGCAACACAGAAAAAGGGTAAATAAATGCTCTTCAGAAAGGCTTTAGCCATTAACAAATGGTTTCCCCCTGCTTTTCTGGCTGAAAGGAGAAGTAGAAATGTCAACAGTAGGCAAAAGAGTGCTAAGAAAAGAACTGAAGTCATTACAAGTTGTACTTCTCAAACATGGAAATGAAAAATGGATTGACTATACTGGAATTCAATGCAGTACCTAAATAACACATAAACACTTTGAATTTCAAGGATATCTCTGTTGGGGGCATGAAGGTGGAAGCATTTATTACATGGACAGGAAGAGTTAATCTTTTGAAGAAAAAAAAAATTTCAGGAGTTCATATTTCTAAGTAAGATACACCAACCACTGTGTGAGTGAGAGAGAAGTGCAAAAGAGAGTGAAATGTACTTAGGAGGGAGGAGTAGGCTGAATGAGACCAGAGGAGAATTTAAAAATGAGACATTTGAGGAGGAGAAAGGATTTGACTGGTGAGACAGAAATAGTCAAGGTCTCAGATAAGAAAGGCCTTGTGCCACAACACTTTGCAACACATCTGTTGAACTCTCAAACTCCTATTTTCCACAGCTGAATCTGTCCAAACAAAAGATAGGGCAGTGAGTGATAGGTGTGCAAAAGACACAAAGAGTGGGGAGAAAATCAAAAAGTTAAGAAAACAGTATTTCTTAAAATCTCAACCCATTCTGGATTTGACGCCTTGAAGCTTATCCTGAAGACATGGTACCAGGTCCTTCCACAAGATAATCTTATCTTGTTATTTCTACAAAAAAAATAAAACAAGAGGTTATTATGCAAGACCATTCAGGCCCTACAGCCTTCACAACTAACTGCTCCATACAGTGCTGAATAATCCAACTGCTCTCTACTCTGTGCTGAAAAGACCTGAGCAGGAGAGGATTCTGTACAATATCTATGCTGAATGGTTAGTGTCTGGAAACTCAGAACATGGTTAGTGTAGAAACCTGTGACTTCTGGCAGTAGAAGGGAGGCTCCTCTGTTGGAGTGACTACAGAGCTCTGGGGGCCAGACAAAGGGCATGAGACTCCACATATATTTTCCTCTAGTCTCTTGGAACAGAAGAAAGGCTCATGTAAGGGACTTCTTGACAGTCCATATATGTCTGATATTGTAGACAGCACTTTGCCTTTTATGATACAAGACACTTTAAGAGGATTTGGGAGTAGTGGGGAGAGATAGGATACACTCAAGTGAAGAAAGAACATCTGTGCCAACACACTTACTATGGCATCAGACTAGGTTCTGTGGGGGATGGTGACCAGAGGCTGAAGCTGAGGCAGGGAAGGCAGTGAGAAAATGCGTGGAAGTGTGATAGACACAGCTCTCGTATTTCCATTCTGAAAGCAGTGTGACTGGGCATCTAGCTCAAACACCTCTACATAACACATGCAGCATGGGAAACAAATAGGAATTAGAAGTCTGTGCACAGTGACACAGCTACAATTTTACTGTATTTAGGGAGACATGTTGGAATAGCTGGCATGGCTGGAGTGTGGCAATGGACAGATAGAGGGAGATGGGTCCTGGACAGCAAGATCACAGCCCTTCTGGCTGTGCTGCCACACTTGGCTCCTGGATCCCTGTCCCTTAGGGAGCAACGCCTATCTCGGTGGCTTTCTGACAGACATTGGCATGAAAAGGATGGAAATGTAAAGATGCAAAAAAGAGAAGAACAAGAAAGGGCAGTGATGATAATGTTGGTATGGAGAGAGAATAGGGAAAGAAGTTAAGAAGCGAAAAGAGGAAAGCTGCAGAAAAAGACATACAAAAGGAGATAACAGAAGTTTTGATTAGTTGAATTAGCACATCTCTATGAATGTAAGAAGCTGTTCTGTTAACTAACTGCTGATTTGAGAATAGAGAAGCAAGGTTGGAAGCTGGATATGTGGCAGCTAGTGTTCACTTTAAAGTTCACTTTAATCTTTAAAATTTGTGGCTGAATGGAAAAATCAGTTTTATGCACTCTTAAATATAATTTCTCATATAGATAAAAATAAGATTTGAATTTACATCTGTGTGTATTACTTTTAAATTATGCTCAAACTTCCTTTTTGGTATCAGCTGTGAACATATACTTTCTCATATGGGAGCAAGTTAGCAATTTTCTTTTTTTTTTTTGGTATTGTATAGAGGATATGGTTGAATTAGATCTTGTCTAAATGAAAAGACATTTTTAAAAGAACTCCATGGCTTTTATCTGTAAGATATATAAGTTAAACAGATATTCAGGATGTCAAATTATTATACACAGACTTGCAGCAATATTTGATTATGAAGCTTTGTCACTACAAATCAAATTCCTCTACAGATAGCCATGTGTGTTGTTGCAAATTTATAGTCTGGTTTGACTTACAGAGGCATTATTTCTTTATCCAGAATTTCAAGTTGTGTATATTTATTCTGAAAAGGCAAGAACTGTACAAGACATCTATCTTAGACTATTTGAAAGGTATCAACTGTTTAAATGACATTTTCACCTTCAGCAAATACATCTTTGCCTGCTAGAAATGGTGATGCTATCATGCTGCAGGCAATCTATGATACAGTCATGTCACAAATAGATGTCAGCTCTCATTACATTCTCAAGTATAAATTCCACTTATCAGTTCCCACATAGTTGCAGATGTTTTAACAATCCCATTTTACCATGATTGCACCAAGGCTCAACCTCAAATGCTTTATAATATATTTCTAGGAGCTACTGTAGATGCATCAGATTTGGAAGCATTATGTGTAGTTGGTATCCACATGGGAATTTTATTTCCAAAAAGAATTGAATGTACTAGTAATTTATTGTCCAGCTACCTTGACAAACAAGAGAAGTAATTTGTAATTTTCCATTACTTCTTTCTCCACAGTCTGGTTTACAACATTACAATGATATTATTTGCTATTTGAAACTTAGACCTAACTTTCTGTTTTCTGAAATATTTTTTCAAGGAAAATATATCAGGCAACTCATGCTCTGATGATTAGCAAAGTTCTTGGGGTTTTGTATTAGCCAAAACCTGTAGGACTTATTAGAAATGGGTTTTTAAAATAAATAGTTTGAAAATTAGTAATTATGACAGGGGTTTTGTACATATAACTTTTAATATCAGAACCACAGTGCTATGAGAAAAGTCACCATTTGTTGAAGACATCCATGTTACCTTTCTGTTTCCTATACAGATTATTTCTGGTGCAAAGCTGTCTTCTATGTTTCTTAGCTAAGCGAATTTTGAAAACTTCTCCGTGTGGTAATGCACTACTACATGAAAATAAGCCAAACAATGACGCACTACGGTGCTAAAATATCTCACTTTACTGCTATATTATGCTTATTTTACAGTCAGGTACTATCTAACACCTGACAACTGTAAACCAGCTAGTAATATATAAAATACTGAAAATAAACATCATATGTAGTAGTTATCAAAGACAATTTTAGAAAAATAAATGTTGTCTTTATTTAGTGGGATAGCATTCTGCTGACTGCTACATGTTTATACTGGTGTAACAGAGAGAATCTGAAGCAAATCTGCAAATGAAAGACAGCCTTTTACCACACAGGTCGTAGTTTGTTCTTCTTAACAGTCACAGTGCAGGGCCATTTCATTCCATGTTAACTTACCTGCAAAAACTTTTTTAGCTCAGTAATTTACATTTCTGTCTTTCTAGGTGTTGTGCATATATCTTGATGTCTTTCTAGTCTCTAAGCTTATTTTCTAGTTAGTAAAATACACTGAATATTATGATATGTTCATTTTAGAACTTTATTACTAATTCAAATTTTAATGATCTAAAGTGGACGGGAGGGGTCAGAGGAAGTCTAACTTAAACGTCTACTTTCCCTAGAAAGTCAACAGAAAGAAAAATGAACTTCTGAATAGTGGAAGACTGTGCTTATGATAGCTGTGTATCTGTTCTATAGAGATGTAGAAAATAAATAGGAAGTGATAAATACGAGTCTTCCAACAGGATGCTACTTGCTTGACCCTCCCTTGAACAAACTCTACTGTATTCATTATCTATCTCTTGCTTAATAATCTAATAATGGGGTCACATGAAATGTCCTAGGATTTTTTCAGTTTGAGGTGACTGAATGCACCTTTTGCACAGATCAGACAAATACCAAAAAAACCCAAATCAAAAGCAAAGGTGAAACGGGTATCTTTTCTCACTGCATCCTCTTCTGAATCAGAGTGTAACCACTCAAGCAAGAATCTTAGTCTGAAAAGGAAGCAGACAGAAAGATTTAATTTGTTTGTTTGGTTGGTTGGTTGGTTTTTTTTAGTTTTCTGGGGAGCAAACCTCTCATCTGGCTGGTGCTGGAACTTCAGTTTAGCTCCACCTAAATCTGTAGGCTTTTCATATTTTATCTTGACTGTATAAAAAATAAAAATAATATTTTTAATAGGAGCAGAACCTCTGTTTGACTGAAAGGACTACTCATCTGCTCAGATGTTTCAATTTTGACTTTTTATTTTCCCTGCCTCAGCACATACATTGAGACACACAAAGCAGCCCCCAACAGCATTAATCCTTTTTGCTATCTACAAGAACCAGAGGGGAAAAAAGGTCACTTTAACAGTATGACACTTCATAGGTAGTAAAGTAGCTTGAGTGTAGTAAAAAGTGTGTGTTCTCTTTCAACTCAGTAAATGCCACCTCCAGGATGATTCCAGGTCATGGCTGTTTGAGGAGAGTGAGAAAGTGTGGAGGATATTGCTGAACCAATATCTCTGCATCTTCTGCCATCAAACTAGAATAACCAAGAAATTACATTTCTGCAATATATCCAGATACTGTCAGCACAATTCAGTGTTGCACAAAAAAAAAAAAAAAAAAAAAAAAAAAAAAAA
>NW_020799092.1:63272560-63283358 GCF_003259725.1 Athene cunicularia
CCAACAGGAGAATGAAACCAGAAATTCTCCTCTCAAAACCAAGGTGCCAGCTATTCTGGCCTGTCGATCTCTGGTATATAAGGCTGGACCCGCTCACAGCGACTTTGGCAGCCTCACCTATGGGGGACGCACCGCGTAGGATTTCCCCCTTGCCGGGACAGGCTCTGCAAACCCTCGCTGTAACCGGGGCTGCCCAGCCACTGCGGGGCTGGATGGTGGGAACATGCAAGTGGTGATGCATTTTTCTTAATCTCTCTCTTGTGTAGTAATTATCTAATGCATTACCCTGTATTTTCCTGTTTGCTGCATTAGGTGCACTATTCTGCTTTTTCTTACTGCATGTTTTCTGTATTACACTGTTACATTGGTTATCACCAGTACAATACACCTACTCTTTTCTCTCTGGTGTCTGAGTTTAATCGGTATCCTTAATCAGCAAAACAGCATCTAAGTTTTACACATCATTATCTGATTAATAAGGTTAAATATGATCAATGCAACTGGCACTAACAGGTATCATTTGCTCATATAATAGATGGAAAAATTATTGTGTGTTAAATCAGATATTTGTAATGATCAGAGAATTTAAACAGACTAGAACTCAGCATTCAGGTTTTATATAGACGCAGAGTTTGAATAGCAGTGAAATCTCACACTGTCTCTAATTATTTTCATGAGATTTCATGCTCAAATAACTATAAGGGTCATAATTATTATCAGATAATGCTTATTCTTCCTTATTTTTTTTTTTTCCTTTCTTTTTTTTTCTTTCCTCAGTGAGGAGACAAATTCCTGAAAGATCAGGGTGCATCTGCAGTGGAACAGAAAAAAAGTCCCTTATTACAAGGAAAAATATTAGGCCACATCTTAGAGTAGTAATTCTAGTTCATTATTCTAAAACCCAAACACCTTCATAAGACACAGTCTTGACGTTCCATTGTATAGTTTTGCTAATCTTCATAATTCACATATTTTCTCATAACTTTATTTTCCTGCATTTAAATATTTTATTATAAAACTTGAAAAAAAAAAGTGAAATATTGTTATAATAGATGAAACAGAAAGAAAGCAATAAAATATTCAAGCTGTGATTCTTATTTGTTTTTTATTATTCAGAAATTTACTAGAAGTCTCTTTGTCCTATATGGAAATGGGTTTAATGCACATGAAACTCTCAGAAAGTCCTTATCTCAAGCAGATTTCCTTAATAATGGAAGATATCAGGATGTGACGTGCTTCATGGTCTGCGTCAATATATGTGAGGGGAAGGAAATGTTTCTTCACAGAGCCTGTGTAGAGGCAAGAGACCCAGACTTACATTGCACAGGAGTGCAACAGGAAGATGAACTCTTACAGGATAGGTACTGGAGGCTTATAATAGCCTCTGGAGGCTTGTGACTTCTGTCAACAGATTTCCCCGCTTGCAGATGTTCATTTTTAGACAAGCTACAGACATGGCAACAGAAGATGTGAAAGAATCTGTTAGGGATTTTGTCTACCTGGACCAGTTGTGCTTAATCCACGTTTGAAGCAGTGCCACAAAATGAAAGCAATGGACAATGGTAGTCAGAGGTCCGCTTCTGCAGGGGAAGAAGGCTTCCAAAGCCTCCTCTTTTTCAGCCTGCCAAAGGTTAACATAGAAATATCACATGGGCATATAGGGAAAACCAAAGCTTGATGGCAGTTGAAATGACAAAGGGTGTGAAGGTCAAAAAGAAGGACATTGAGAGGTATAGCTCAGACAAACACTGGGGGTTCAGGACTGAGATTAAATGGCCAAGGGTGCATGGCAGGTGAGACTGGTCAGAACAGTACCTATTTTTCACTCCAGGTTTGATACAGGCATTCCAGACCTCCATGCTTTGGTAACAAAGTTTGGGGGAGAAAAGTACAGCCCACCATAAAGAATGACCAGGTTAAGGTCTACTTGCTTATACTGGACATGCACACATCCATCAGACTGGACAGGATGTATCTGAATGCAGTCTGCTTAACATAATTTTGATGCCACTCGCTCTAACCTTTGAGAAAAAGCTAACAGATAGACTAAGAGCTAGACTTTTCTCAGGGGTGCATATTAAAAGGAAAAGATGTGTGCAAGTTGCAGCAGGGGAAATTACAAACTGGATTTCATGAAAACAGAGTTTTCACAGTTGGAGTGCCTAACTGCTGAAGCAGGTTGCCCAGAGAAGTTATGAAATCTCCAACCTTGGGCAAGACCCTGAACAACCGGGTTTTACTTTGGAATTAGCTCTGTTCTGAGCCAGAGGTTAGACAAAATGACCCCTGGAAATCCTTTCCAAACTAATTGTCTATAATTCTAATACAGAAGGGTTTTATTTACTTTTGGCAAACATTTCCATTATAAAATTATTTTCATAATCCTTATCCCAGCACAAAAACTGAGAAAAATAAGATAATGTTTATGAAAGTTGTCTAGATGACTTCTTCATATACTTAATCGAAAGTGTAAAACAAATATTGATCCATCATTTTAATTCTGTTGAGCATATCAGGATCTTATCAGGAGAGAGCAATATTGTAGCACAGACTAAGAAAATGCTATTGCTCATTATCAAAAAACTTGAACTGGAACAAATATTTCAAAACTCAAGTAAAAACAGTGACAATATGGTTAAATGAAGAAAAGTGCTTTTCATCTGTAGAGTCTCCACAGTTAGTCTCACTACTTTGGTCCTGAAGTTTAACTTCAAAAAAGATACTGTAAATTAAAAACCGATTCAAATCTAGTACCTGTAAGAATGTGGTGAACTAGGAATAGACCGCTTTCCATGTAGAAAGATTAAACATCTTGTTTTAGGCTTTTTTTTTTTTTTTTTTTTTTTTTTTTTGATACAACTAGACTAAAACAGAAACAAACTCATTCAGATACACAGATTCTTCTTCAAAATTATTTATCATTTAAACTTGTAGTGAAATGGTTCATAAACTTTTCTATTTCTGCATGCTTAAACATAGATTAAGAACTTTAGTACGCAGATAATCTGACATGTTTAACTTTTTCCTACCAGTCTGTGTTTCCAGAAGCTTTATCTCTAATTTACTCTCCCAGATAATGTACTTTGAGATAGACACATTGACTATGAAATATGAATGTTTTAGCAAAAGGCTATACTGATTTCTTGAAATTATAAGGAATATGAGATATTTGAAATTCCTGTTGTGTCATTTATCAATACCTACATAAAACCTCTTTCTATGTAGATATTGATAACAGAACATTGACAGAACTAGAAGGTAGATGTGAAAAGAATAAATTCTTTTATAAGACATATTTCTTGTTGAAGATGATGGATGGATAAAATTAGTGGGTTTATCCCAGTTATAGTGGGAAATTTATTTCCTTGACTTTGATACACAGCTGATGGCAGGTTCTTTAATACAGCTCTTACAAACAACTTTCAGAGATTTCAGAGATTGGCAGAATAGTATCTCTGTCTGCCTTACACACTGCTTCCAAAAGTAACTCTGAATTGAAAAGAGACTGAGAGATTTCTCTGATAGGTTGTTTTGGGGTTTTGTGGTTTTTTTTTTGTTTGTTTGTTTGGTTTTTTTGTTTTGTTTTTTTTGTTTTGTTTTGTTTTGTTTTTTGAGGCAGTCAAATGGCACTTGAGGAAAAACCAATAAGAAAGGAAAATTGTTTAAATATTAAATACTATATAGAGAAGAATTACTGAATGTACTTATTAACTTTAACAGTATATACCCATAATTCATCCATGAACATAGGTAATCTTTTGCACTCCATCACATTTGTATTTTGATTTTAATATGTCAAAATACTTAGCACATATAAAATCAACTGTACTATAAGTTAAAGAGTATCTTCAGTGTTTAGAAAGTAGGAAAATCTCATGAGAAAAATCTATACAGACATTGATACAAAAGGAAATATATATTATACAAGGTTATACTGAATTCATAGTGGCTGTTTTAGCATCATCCTTACTGACTGAAAGGTAGTTACTCTAATCTCACAGACACATATGTAAAATTAATGTAAATATATAATATTACTGGAACAAAAATACTTTCTGCACAGCAAATAAATCTCAAAATAGTCAGATCAAGATAGATCACTTATACTGGCTTGAAGTACATGGTAATAATTAACTCAGCAAATTTCCTAGAAAAACATCATGTTTAGTCCTATTTAATTTAGATTCTTTAGCTGTTTGGGAGATACAGAAAATAGTGACAGTACTGTTTTATATGAAGATAGGGAAATTTACTAGAGTGGATTAGGTATGGACACATAAATAAGAGTTTTCTTTAAAAAAGTTCAGAATAAGCAACCTGTCTTATTATGTACTGCTGAGGCGAATATACAAACACTTTCAGCATGGGAATTTAGATACCATTAAACATTACAACTGTCTCCACTCTGTCATAACTACGAGCACCTGCTGCAAAACTACTTTGTGCTGATCTGCTATGAAAATGCAATATTACCAAGTCTCACATTGATTTATGTAGTTCACACCTGCAGAAATGGTAGTTGCACATTAAAGCACATCAAAGCCTATGTCAAGAGAAGAGGTTTAACACTTCTTATAGAATAATTTTTAACACTGCTTGCTGGGTAGAACTGTACTTTCTGTTAATGTGCAATATTTTGTATTGATTCTTAAGCTAATACAGGGGGACAGAAATTCATTTTCCTTTATACAAATCAGAAATGTGAGAAGTATGAACCTTTAGCTGATCCAGCATGCTACAAGAATCAATCACAACAATGTCCATATAATCTCTATTTTACTTTAAACATAGCTCCTGGCCAAATACACTTCTTCACTTCTCTCTTGCCTAGTCAGCAGTGCTACTGAAAATACCATTCTTACCATAGCCAGAATAAGGATAGTTTTACTTTTTAGAGAACATTTTCAGCTGTGTTATTGCCCTTCTTTTGAGTCCATTAGTCACCTTATGTTTGCTTTACAGTTCTAGAGTTGCTACCAAACCATAAAGACTTCAGAGCTCCATGGTTAATTCATGCAAGCTTTTGGTTTTTTTTTTTTTGTGTTTTTTTTTTTTTTTTTTTTTTTTTTTTTTTTTTTTTTTTTTTTTTTTTTTTTTTTTTCGGTCAACATGACTCTTTGCTTGAACATTCATGTTGTACTAGACATTTTATTTTAAAACTGTAATTTAAAAAATTAAAGTTTTGGGATTTGTGTGTTTTGGATTTAATATGAACCTAAAAGATTAGCACTACACAGTTTTTAAATTATCTACACTTATTGAATTTCAAATTATGTCTTCTATCACTTTGCCTTCTGTAAATTTCTTGGATGAACTGGGTTTCAATCTTCTCACTTTGTTGGTTGTTCTATACTATTGATCAGAGTTTCTCAGAAAATTTTTTTGTTGTAGAGCTCAATCAGGATCAGTTTTAAAAATCCTAAGCAAGACAGAATTAACTTTAAAAAGTCCTCACTTTTTTTTCCTTTCATTTTACCTCTAATTTCTCTTAGAAGTCTTCTCTTTTTTTCTCAGAATTCTACTTCCTACAGCCCTATAGACAAGGGCAAAGCAGACAAAACAGATCAGTTCAAAATCAGGTCTAACTTGCAAAACTGGTAGTTGCTTTCTCCAATGATCTTATATTAGCATGGACATTTTTCTTCCTCAAAACGGCAATCTTAATAGAAGTATTCCTCTTAAGGCTTCTTCTTCTGGAGTCATTAATGAATATAGCTTTAATGCACGAGTCTAATTTCCTCTTTATTTTTTGCTATTTTTTAAGCAACAAAGTGAAGGGTTTCCTACTTTCAGCATTTTGATGAAACAATAGACTCCATGACATGAACACAAAAGGAACAAGCATAGACTACTTCTGTTGCTGTTACTAATCTTATTGCATATATATCAAATCTTTTGCTACTTGGGACATATCAAATTATTTGAGAAAACAAATGCAACTTTTAGTAATGTTTATATGAAATAAGGACAAGTGTCCATCTAAAAAAGCATTCTGTGCTTACTGTGGCAAGTGGCAGATACTTAGACAAAGTGTATAAAAATAGGTTGTGTATAGAGTCAGCTTCTATACAGTATACTCTCAGCTTCCAATGGTTTGCAGTATTGGCATCTCCTGAGTTCAAATTTCTATTTATAACTTGGTGTTTAAAAGGTCTGGAAGGAGTTTTGAGCCATAGATATCTCTAATTGCATTCTAGTTTATTTCATACTTTTTAATTTCATCCTGTGGCAATTGAATTCTGCAGTTTAACTGAGATTATAATAGTGGGATGGGCTTCAGCAAAATATTCCCTAAATTCCATTCTGAGATCTCCCTCAGCATGTTTCACTCACCTATGAAGAGATGGTTGATGCCCTGTGATACCATAATGAGCTTCCTGCTGCCAGTAGGTAGATCAGAAGCCTGACCTTTGAAGTTAACATGTTTGTAGAAATTATTTGATATATCAGTATAATCAGGAATAGATGACGGTAGCTTGGAAATAGAGCTGGTCATAATTTTTATGACAGAAATTTCATGGTAGGGGATTTTAACTCCAGAATGACATGCTGGTTTTGGACAAAAAAGGGAGAGAGCACTTTAACAAAATATTGAGTGCTCACACTTGATATAGGTATTACTGTCTGTAATACCTTGCTTCCAATCATGGTAAAGATTGAAGCAAAGTCTCATCCTAGGTGAGTATAATAACCATCAAGAAATTTCTCTTTAACCTATTTAATAACTTACTTTTATTTGATAGACTCCCGAGTATCCTAGGTCACTCCCTGGTTTGTTCTTTTAGAGATTAATAGATTAATAAAACCTTTCCATTCTAATGGTTTCATGAATTAGAATATTAAGCTCTATATTGATGATTTGCTAGCAAAAAATATAGGCCAAAGATGTGAACTGCTAAAGACTTCTTAATCATTAAATTTTAATCCTTAAGGACTGGGTTTTTTTGTATTTACTGAAGAACCAGTGTTGAAGAATGAGTGCTGGAGATGGATTTTTTGAAATGGAAAACAGAAAATTAAAATTAAATAACTGCATGGAAATAATGCCATTCCAAATCATCCTTGCAAAAACCAGACATTGATTCTAGTAGCAAGACAGTGCATGAAACTTAATAACGAAACAGATTTTTTTAATAGTTTCAATATAATGGATTTAGTTACGAAATTAACCATTGGAGCATGCTGGTAAGTTTTGTGCAAAATCCCAGTAAATTTTCTTTTTCTTTACACAAACCCCACATTTATTTGTGCTGTCCCTCTTCTATTTCACCTTAAAATAACTTCTCTAAAGTCAACTTCTATTCTCACTAGTTTTAAACTTTAAAATTCTGGGGTTTTTTTGGTGACATCAATCATTTTTAAGGAAAGAAGACAAGTTTAATGACAATTTTTACTCGATTGAAAAAGCTAATTTTTTCTGTCAGAAAAATAAAATTCAACAGAATATCACTTTATTCAGTAACTGCTTGTATAAAAGAAAAGCATAAGATAATTTATTTAGAGTTTGGTTGTGCTGGATTCATAGGTAGCGTACATTAGAAATGACTGAATATAGCTAGATTCATTTATTCATGTTTTCTAAAGCGTATCTGCATCCCAGTAACAATGACTTCTGCAATTCCTAGCACAGGGCTCTGCAGAGCACAGGGTTGGATAGAGCTGGGCTGAGCTGGTTTCAGCTCCTGCATCGGGGCCAAATACCTGTTGCTTCCCTTGCTTGAACCTGAGCAACACCAGTGCCTCCATGGGAAGGCTCTGGCAAACCCAGGGAGTCACTGCCAGAAAACAAGATCTCCTGTGGGAACGGAGCCTTGGGATTCTCTGGGGACATGCTCATACTCATCTGGTTGTGTGTGGTTGTGTGTACCCAAGTAGACCCGAATATTGAGGATGAGGGGACCCCCAACATCAGCACTGACCTTCTGCCAGGAAGGGACTTGGGATGTCGATGACTCACTGTGACAGCCCAACACCACTTGTCTGGAAGAAGGATGCCTCCATTGGCCTTGTGAGCTGTAGGAATACTGGGAAGGTGAGCACAGCAACAACAAAAAGGGGTAAATATTAAAAAGTTGTTTTGTTTTGTTTGTTTTTCTAATATAACAATTCTAAGGGTATTAATATTATATAGTTCTTCCTATACTAATTTGTTACTATCATTGTAATTGGACTGTTTTTTGCATTTCAGTTAGATTTTAAAGCTTTTAATGAGACTAACAATAAACTTTTGGCTCCATAAACGTGCTGTTTTCTTTCACCTGTAACACAGTTTTGAATGTAAATCAACTCCCTAAAAAATCGGAGCAACTGGGGCAGTCATACAAAGTGCTCAGAAATATGCCAGGATACATTAGCATAGAGGCAAGCTCTGACATTAGATTCTTAATGTATTTATTTAAAGTTAATTTTGTTATATTTTACCACATCTCTAATACTTTAGACCTCAAAATAATTGAATTTCAAGAAGGAAAGTGCTACTTTAAAATGAGGAAAAGGTCTTCAAACATGGAATTGCATATTACTGTCATTAATAATTTTTCTTTCTTATTCTCATTTCTTTGAGAAATTTACTGAAAAGTTACTTTTTAAAATATAAATAATTTAGACATGGAAAATATTTGAAGGATATTAGGGTTTTTTTGGAGTGGATTTTATTGTCCTTTTAACTACCAGAAACTTTGAGGTGAGCTCTATGCAAGGAAGGAACTTTCACTTATGGAAAATACAGGCATGAAATCTGATCAAATTTTATTTTTGTTTCACCATCTAGTGTCTATAATGACATAGCAAGAAGAGGAGTAAACACTGGAAAATATTTATCTTAAAAATAGTAATATGAAGAAGCATATCCTAATGGTAATGAAAACTGTGAAAGATCTTTATCTGCTATAGCATTGCAGGATGTCAATAAGAAATAAATGCACTGCAGTTGCTGTTTTAAAAATATGAAATTTTGTAAACCTCATCACTGTGTGTGTTATCAGAAAAGGCATCTGCTGAGAACTACAGCATGCTTCTCACATTGAAAATGCTTTTTATTGTAATAGAAAACAATCCTGAACTGCCTACATAAATTTCTGACTGCCACATAAATAGCTGAATGGAAACCTGGAATATTTCTAGTTAGAATTTACTAGGCAGTGTGACACAGAATAAAATATAAGGGATTTATTTTGGTAATTAGTATAACTGTGGAGGTACTGATCAGGAAGAATGACATAGAATGACAACATTAATGAGCACATTAATTCTGCGAGCTGGTTTTCTTACAGATCATACAAATGTCAAAACTGTGTAGAAAGTTGACCCTTCTAATTGTTATTTTTAAATTATTTTTAATTTCTATTCTACACAATAGTAAAATAAAAGTCTTAGATTTTAAGTTTCCTTTCCTTTGATCTTTATCTGTTGAAACATTCTCCAGCCTTGCCCAAAAGACACATCAGCGACATTCTAACAGATCTAGCCCATAGTTCAGTGCTAGTTAGACTGAATCTTAATGAAGGGTTTTAACACCTAAGCCCCTCTGCAATTCTACTTCATTTGGGTTCTGGGGACAGATTATTCAAAGCACATGTCTCAAAGATTATTTGACAATTACAAACACAAAACTATTTAGGAGAATATAAATACATTCTGAGACTGAAATGGACATTTTAAACAAATATGCTAAAACTCTTCTACTTGCTAATGGTATTGAACAATGTGTACACTTTTTCCTCACAAAAGGTGACTGCATGAGAAAATGCTAGATAGAGCTCAGACTATTTTTTATTCTTCGATGATTTTTATTCTGCACCTTGTAAGTTGTGACCTTAAAGTTCAGAACTTTGAGAAAACATTGTCCTGCATACAGGAAAGTCTCATGAAAAATTCCACTCTTCTAGGGAAAAGCAGTCAGGAATTCCATCTCTGTCCTAGATCTCAGTCAATATGATGTGTTCCTGAAAAGGTACCTCACTGCTTTTTCCATTAATTGGTTGAACTACCTCCATAAGTACTAATAACTTTGTATATAGGTGTAGTCTACACAGTAAGAAATAGGGGACTTACTCTTGCCCAAGAGAATTTATACAGTAACTGGTGTCACAAAGGGCATTTAGGAATAGTTTGATTATGAATTGGAAGGTGATGGAGATGTAATTAAAAGAGATGAAATCCAGGACTGACTCTTCAGTCCTTAAAAAAATGTTGCCTTTTTCTCAGTGGCACAGAGAATCAGGCATCTTAATTCTAGGCCAGAAAAACACAGACTCCACACCTTCAGTTTTACTGTTGTGATGATTCTTGAAATAGATGAGGTTCCCCTCACCAAATCCAGTGTTGTTATTTTACAAAAAGTTAAGAATCAGGACTAGTTCCCCTCATGATATTTAGTGCTTAATTTAGAGCATGGTGAGGTGTCTCTGTACCATGCTTTACTGAAAAGTACATCTCCATGTTCCCTAGGCTTTTCCTAAAATTTCCATTTGACTTTTTCACAAAAGGGAAAAAAGGGGTGGCGTGGGGTGGGGTAGGAGAAGACAGAAAATTAAAACCTGAGAAATTAAGTTAAATTGAACTAATATCATTCAGTTAATGTACACAGAAAAGTTTTAAATCCACCCATCTCATATAAGAAATGAATACACTAAACATTTTCAAGCAGTTAATTCTAATCTAGCAAGGATTGAGATGTGAATTGCACCTATAGTGTCAAATTTTAGTTATTGTTCAGCCAGGTAGGTGTAATCTAAAAAGAAGTATTTAATGCATATATATATATATATATATATATATATATATATATATATATATA
>NW_020799092.1:63283408-63321266 GCF_003259725.1 Athene cunicularia
TATAAGAGACAGTATATATATATACATCTATACAAACAGATACAACATAGATGTGCACAGTCATACATACAGTCTCTGAATAATATTTAATGCTGTCTTTTAGGAAATCTAGACAGTTATTCGTCTGCACTTCTTCTCTATCTCAAGCTTGTGAAAGCTGCCAAATCCCTGAAAAAAATGGGGACTACTTTACCTTTTTTTATTCAATTACCTGGCTTAGCCAATTATTTAATGAATTAATGTATTATACTCTTGAGTTAAGGAATAATACTACTTCAGTAATTGCAGCACACTGACCAAAAAAAATGCTAGTTTCCTCCTTGAGGATCTAAACGGAACTGCGCTTGCAAACCATAAGTCAGCAGTGTCTGAGGAACATGGGGAAAGGTTCTTCAGAAGTCAGGATGCATGCCACATGCACACCATCCACTGTTCATATAGGCTTTGGTTCAATTGGTTCTGAGCCAAGTAGCTGACATATTCACAAATCCATCAGAGTATAATTTCTGATTAATGTTTCTTCATAAGATCTCTTCAGGACTCCACTGAGAGTAAAATCTGATATGAATAATACTTCAGAAACATGTATGTATAGAAAATAAATTCACATTTTCTCTACCTCAAATGCTAGCATATTTGCAAATAATTAAACACTACAAAAATATAGCTCAAAATAGCCATTTTAGTGCCAGTTCCTCCTGTGGTGCACCAGCTTTCATATATAGAATATTTTTCTCAAGAAAATAATTTTTCTCAAAAAGGTGTGATATCCTAGACTTACAAAACTATAACCACAACAGAAAGATCAGTGGGTATATTCTGAGAAGTATACAGAGCCAGAAATATACTGTGAGGATTTACATTGTGTAATGAATAAATCACTTATCTTTTACCTGTGGGATGGTTTAGAAAAGAAATTCATGTCTCAAGATAAATTAATTTTGGGTAGCTGACTTATCAGTTAATAATTTGTTCACTTGCAAAATGGACATAATCAGCAAGTCTAGATTTTGGTCACCAGAGATAAAATTAATTGATGTATTTTGCTATTAAATTAAGTAAAGCAAGTAAAAGAATATATAGAGTTCTATATGACAGCAGGAAAAAACCTCAAAAGACAGATCTGAGACAAGTCTGTATTATTCATGCTAATAGCACCTATACTGAATGTTCCCTAAAGGCTGTTTTTAACACTGTTTTTAAGTTTATTATTTCTAATTGCTCAGTCTAAAATTTCATACTCTGTCAGTTTTAGAAAAAAATGTTCTGCTATTTGTCAGTATTAAATTTTATTCTACAATATATTTTTAGCTCCATTATTTTATTAAAAAAATACATTTAATTTATTAATTAGTTTGGTGACTTTTGAGACCTTTTTCACTAGGAAGATGTGGGGAAACAAAAGCATGAATATTTGGCTAAGTGATAAAAACTTAAGAAAAATCTGATTTTATACATCACATAATTATTCAAGACTTGCTAAATTTTAATAGGGAAATGATCCGCAGATTCCACCTGTCTCCTGCTGCCATTCTAGGTAAGAAGGTCTGAACTATTTCTTGTGCAAGAGGTGTTCTATCTGCTGTGGATCCCTACTGTACAATCCCTTATCTAATAGCAGAGGAGAATATCTCACCACTTCTCACATCTGTCTCTTAAGAGCATAACATTGGTGAGGATTTTTTTTTTTAAATGTACGATTAATTATTGGTAATATAAGAAGTATTTCATGCCTTGGAGATAGGAATCCATAGTACAAATGGAGTATGATAGATGAATAGCAAGAGCAAAGACAAAGATGCACAGAACAGTGTGTGCGAATTAGCAAAGTGATGGCTTGTGACTCAATATTGCTCATAGTTTTGCCTGTAGTGATCAAAGTTGGGGGTTTCTTTTCAATTCTAGATATACATTGGGGACAAGAAGGAATTGCACAAAAGGGCCATTTGGGATCCTGTACAGATACATAAGGTACGCCTACCTATACTCCCACAGATAAACTAGAGTAAGATATTAGAGGTAAAATTCATGCAGCACTTAAAATCTCTTGTTTAGAGGATCTTGGCACTCTGTACACTTGAATGTGCAGCATAAGAATTTCCAAATGATTAAAGCACAGCATTTTGAAGGAAATAGTGCTAGAAAAATTGGTCAGGAGCAGGGAGAGAAAGACAAAAAGAATGGGAACATGGTGTACAGATGGGACAAATAATACATAAATATACTAAGAAGAAACTACTATGGTCTAGTTTAACCCTTTACAATATCAACCAAGACAAACAGAAATTTGTAGCTTTCTCCTTTCTATGTTCTGAATGTGAAGAGGGTTGTGGTTTTTTTTTTTGTTTTTTTCTTTTTTTTTTTTTTTAAATATATATATATATATATATGACATTTTCTGCTTACCTAAGAAGAAGCCAATAAAGAATCACTGAATTAGACATTAGGAATCATTAGCATGGTTCACTGTCACAAGTCTGAAGTTGCTGTAAATATACAAGCTATTTTCAGGAACAATCCTTAAAACCAGAGCAAAATTAATGATGTTACACAGAGGAGCAACAGGAATTATGTCCAGTGGCTCAGCATGATTACACTTCCCCAGTGTCTTCACAGCTTTATATAAGTTACTTAGCAACACTTAGCAGCGGAGAACAAATAGCAGCACATATTAAAGGCCTGTTTAAAAATAATTAGCAACATTAATTCACATGCAGATTCTGAAAATTAGCTTTACTATATCTTGCAAAATATTAAAAGCTAGTTAATCTGATTTTTATCTGTTCTTCAAAATAGTCTTTTCAATATAGTTCTAAAGAAAAAGAAGTTTCTGCATTTTTGATACTTATACTACCTCCTAAAAGCTGAGGGAGTGTATTTAGGAGTAGGCTTACACAATGTAACATTAAGGAGTAGTACACCTTAGTGGTGGGCACTGGGATTCAGAAGTGAAATTTATTTCTTGAGTTGGACTCCAAAATCATTAGTCTGTCTGCTAACAACCCTCTTGGGTAGCACAAGTACCAAATAGCTTTAATTTTCAGTCTTCATAATCCTGCACTGTAAGTGTAATATCATCACTGTTTCACTTTTGTCCCCATGGTTGCAACACTACATGCATGCAAGACTACTCAAGAAGTCTTTCCTGTAAGACTTCTTGTCTAGGATAAATAGTCATATAAAAGAATCTTTAAATACTGTCTAAATATCTTAGACAAAAAGATGCCAGAAAAAAGACTCAGGACTTTGTGACAGTATGCCTCAAGTTATCCTGGACTGAGGGTATATTTGCAAGAATTTAGCCTGGTCATGAGGTAGTGGTTCAAAACCCCAGGCAGCTCCTCTCAGAAAAAACAAAACATAACAGAATAAAACAAAACAAAATGCAAGTATTCTAAAAGCTGATTATGTTAAGGATTATGTGAAGAACCAATACAGAGTGAGGGTGGTTAGGCATCATGACAGTGTGATGAGTACTGTATTAGGTGATGTGACCATTGTTACACATCAGTCTAAATTTGAGCGGTGAGGATTAAAGCCTCTTTGTGCAAGTTGGCTCAAGTCGATCTTTCCCACAAATGGACAAAAAGACAAAATACTTTCTCCTTTTTTGACATAATAAAATTAGACTCAGAGCAATAACTCCTCACCTGAAGGTGGCTGCTTTCACTTCAGGGTTTGTGTGCCCAAAAGATTGATTATTTTCTCTGTCTCCTACCAAAATTCAGCTGGCTTTAAAAAGTGACACTTTTATAGCTTTAGCTAAAACCAGCTTTTTATTGTATCCAGTGTTTTGCTAATTGCAAAATTCATAAATAGCACAAGGAGCAGAACCCGGGATTCCTTTATTGCAGGTCAAACTCCGCATCAGTGTGTTAGAACAGAGCAATATGTGCTTGCTTGGTTTTCCTTTCCAGTCTCACTAATTTCACACCTCTATCTGCACAGATGAAATGGTTAACATGTGTAGTCAGATTAGCCTGTGGTTTTATGCTTAGAGTATTCTCCCAGAAAGAAGAAAAATAGGTTTGATTTATTTCTGGCTGAAAATGCCAAAACATGTTTTTAAACAAGTTTTATACTCTCTTGTGTATATGAATAGCCCCATCTATTTCCTGTGCATTTCATGTCTGAAACAATTCTTTAATATGCCAAATCAATCAAGTCACAGATTTAGGAAGGAATGGTAAGGGAAGGTTGTGCAGCAAGAACTCCTGAAAAGTAATCAACCAAGCATGCCCCCAGTCCCAGTTTAGATCATACTTAGATAGTTCCAACCTTCACTATACTTCTTATGAAGTGCAAAATGGGAAGAAGTTGTTTATTATTTATATATGAGATGCATCCATGGGTCCTGAGAGAACTGGCAGATGAAGTGACTAAGCCACTATTCATCATATTTGAAAAATCATGGCAGTCCGGTGAAGTTCCCACTGACTGGAAAAGGGGAACCATAACACAAAATTTTTAAAAGAGGAAAAAAGAAGACCCAGGGGACTACAGGCCAGTCACTCTCACATCTGTGCCTGGCAAGATCAAGGAGACGATCCTCCTGGAATTTATACTAGGGCATATGGAAAATAAGGAGGTGGTTGGTGACAGCCAACATGGCTTCACTAAGGACAAATTGTGCCTGACAAATTTGGTGGCCTTCTACAACTGTGTTACCATGCCAGGGGATAAGGGAAGAGCAACTGACATCATCTACCTGGATTTGTGCAAAGCATTTGACACTGTCCAACACAACATCCTTGTCTCTAAACTGGAGAGGCATGGGTTTGATGGATGGACCACTTGGTGAATAAAGAATTGTCTGGATGGTCACACTCAAAGTGTTGAGGTCAACAGCTCGATGTCCAAGTGGAGACCAGTGACAAGTGGCATTCCTCAGGGACTGATATTGGGACCAGTGATGTTTAACGTCTTTGTTGGTGACAGGAAAAGTGGAATTGAATGAACTCTCACAAGTTTGCTGATGAAACAAAGCTGTGTGATGTGGTTGACATGGTGGGGCTAAGGAATGCCACCCAGTGGGACTGTGACAGACTGCAGAGGTGGGCCCATGCAAACATCATGAATTTCAACAAGGCCAAGTGCAAGGTCCTGCATGTGGGCCAAGACGATCTCAAGCACAAATACAGGCTGGGAGATGAGTGGATTGAGAGCAGCCCTAAGGAGAAGGACTCAGGGGTAGCAGTAGATGGAAAACTGACTATGAGCCAGCAATGTGCATTTGCAGCCCAGAAAGCCAACTATATCTTGGGCTGCATCAAGAGAAGTGTGGCCAGCAGGTTGAGGGAGGCGATGTTCTGCCTCTACTCTTCTCTCATGAGACCCCACCTGGAGCTCTGTGTTCAGCTCTGGGGCCCCCAACATAAGAAGGACACGGACATGCTTGAGCCACTCCAGAGGAGTCCACAAAGGTGATCAGGGCTCTGAAGCACCTTCCCTGTGAGGACAGGCTGAGAGAGTTGGGGTTGTTCAGCCTGGAGAAGCAAAGGCTCTAGGGAGAGTCATGTTTTTAAACTGAAAGAGGGTAGATTTAGTTTTGCTATAAGGAAGAAATTATTTACTGTGAGGGTGGCGACAAGTTGTGGCTGCCCCCTCCCTGGCAGTGTTCAAGGCCAGGCTGGATGGGGCTTTGAGCAACCTGCTCTAGTGGAAGGTGTCCCTACCCATGGCAGGGGGATTGGAACTATATGACCTTTAAAGGTCCCTTCCAACCCAAACCATTCTATGATTTTATATTTAAGTTGAAGGGGATGTAACTCAAATTTAAATAAAGCTCTTTGCCAAAATAAAAATACAGTATATTTTATTAATATATATGTTGATTGTAATGTGAAAAAAATGACTAATTCACAGTCAACAAGGATGAGTTCCTAAAGGAAATCAATAGTTTTCAATTTGAAAGAGTAAACAAACATGCTCCTGTACTTCTGGGTGTAAACCTGAGGGGATAGTAGAAATTAATTTACTGTGGATCTTATCTTATTATATTAACAAATTAAATCTATGCATTTCCTTCACTGCACTAAGTTGTTTGACGCAAGTTCCAAGAGCTATCACGACAGCTTTGTACCTTAACTTTTTTTTTTTTTTTTTTTCCATCGTGTTACTATCTTTAAAGTAAATTATTCCAACTCTCTACAGATATTCTAAGGCAAAGCATCATTGGTCCTAAGTAAGATTTAGTTAGATCCACATTCACATAATCTAAGCACACTATCAATTACTTCATTCTGCAGTTCCATTCATTTGCTATTTGGTACTAGGAACTAATAAAACACTTCCATGGATGGAAATTTAGGAACTTCAGAAAATACTTGGAGGTTAGTGCTTAGAGGCTGCAGAATGAAAGAACCAATGCAATGCTTCATTTCTGTATATAATCAATTTTAATTTTTTTTTTGTTTACCCGTGAGCTACAGTGTTGTAATCAGAAACGTAGTAGATTATGGTTTGTCCTGGGTTTGAGTGAGTGGCTGAGGTTTTTGATAGTGGGGGAAGGGGACACATTGGTGGTCCCCTGTAAGAAGCTTCCCAAAAGCTCCCTGTGAGAGACTGAAATGTCAAATGACTGTCTCAAAGCTTGCTTGTGTCTGTGAAAACCTCAAGGACAAGCTGTGGCCTTTGGATTACAGGAATGTCACCCAAGGAAGCAGGAGTATATCAAAGGATGCACCCCCCACTCCCTTGCAGTTACATTGTCAGACTCCTTAGATAACCCTCAAAAGGACTGAGTGAAACAAAATGTTTATCAAGTGGCTCCATCCTGTAGCCATTTGTGGCTCTATTGTGTACGCCAGACACCATGCATGCAATGCTAATGAACAGATAAGAGGGGAGCATTTCTGCCCCAGAAGCCAGATGTAGCAAAAAATGTGGGACCAGAGAAAAAAAACCTAAAGGGGGGCAGATATGGTAATCAGCTGATACAATGAACTTTAAAAGGCAACAGAAAGCTTTGCTCAGTGTGCACCCACCACCAAAGAACTGAAGACTGGGGACCAACGGGACGCCACTGGATCCATGGTGGTGACCATTCTTGCAACTCTATGACACATGGTTGCTTGACTTCTCTTTTTTCCATCCATTCTGTCTTATCGCTGCCCATCTCCACTTTTTAATAATAAAAAAACTGGTTTGGGTGTACGGCATTTGACCTCTTTTATGTCTTAATCTCGCTCTTGGGATCATATTGAAACCTCCCCCGACACTGGATCTGAACACTCCCCCAGCTCCAAGTAGCACCCGCCTTTACACCATGGCTGGGCCAATTATCTGTGCCTCTGCAATAACATATTTAAGAAGGGGAATCTGCCAGGAGTTGGAGTTGCAAGAAGAACATTTGTGCAAACACTGAGGTCAGTGGAAGAAAGAAGAGGGGGAGGTGCACTAGTGCAGAGCCCCCCTGTATCCTGTGGAGATGGCAGGGCTGCCACCCATGGGGGGTCTATGGTGGAGCAGATTCCAACCTGCAGCCTGTGGAAGACCCTACACTGGAGCAGGTGACTGCACCTGAAGAAGACTGGGACTCAGTGGGAAGAAGCTCCCAGTGTTGTAGTTTGGCGCTGGAAGGACTGCAACACACGGGGGGTGACCCATGCTGGAGCAGATAGGGAAACTGCAGCCTGTGGGAGTAACTCATGTCAGAGTTTCTTTGTGGAGGACTGTCTCCTGTGAGAGGGGGACTGCGCTGGAACAGGGGAAGAATGCCAGAAGTTTGCCCCATTCACCCCAGGTGGAAGAAGCGGCAGGACTGACAGCATCCCCCGTTCCTTGCCCTCTGCACTCTAAGCAGACACTTGCTGTAAGCAAGCAACACACAACAATTCCGAATAAAAATATAGGGAAAACAAAACACATCTCCATGAGCTCATGACACTTTCAAAAGTCAGATGTTAAGAACTTAAGAACCAGAAGTTTTTAAATAGTTCTGACAAAAAAAAAAAAAAAAAAAAAAAAAAAAAAAAAAAAAAAAAAAAAAAAAAAAAAAAATCCCAGTTTTCCATTTTGTCTCATCTATCTTCGGTATGACTAAAAATATTTCCTTGTTTTCCTCCTGTACTTCTCTAAGACTCTCTGGTCCCCCTGGTTTGGAATGCACTTAGAAGTAAAAGTGAAGTTATAATGAGGAAAGTTATCTTAATATGTTCTCATTTTCACATCAAAACAATTAATTTATTACATGTATATGTGTAAAGTAGTGGTTTTTTATTTTAAGACTCTGAACTTCATGCAATGTGCCATTTATTAATCAAAATAGACAGAAATATTTATGGATAAAACTTCCAAAGATGCTCAGTGGAAATCTGATTTTGAGAGCTTTTTTTTTGAAACCAGTTAACGGTATTTAATTTGTCATTATATATTCATGAAGTAATAGACTTTGCTTTGCCAAACTAATTTCTTCAATCAGACAACAGCAATTCACAAGAAAGGCATATTATAGGTAGCTTAACAGCTGCTGCTCAATGTATATTATTCCTTAGAGATCTTCCAGAGATATATATAGGAATGTTATTTCATTTTAAAGCTACCAAACTGTTTTGCTAACAACAAAATAAAACAAGCATTATACAGTTCCCTTTTCCATTTGCTGACTGCATGAAAGAGAAATGTATTATAGCAAAACCACCTTATGTGCATGTGCATACAGTTTTAACATCTGCTCTTGATCTATTGTGCATCTCTCACAAACGTACAGGTGAATAGACATTCCAGTAAGGATCTATTTTTACTGGGGTTTCAGATCTTAGAGAATTTTTAACTGTGGCTCTGTTTGCTAAGATTTACACTTCTTAGAAATTAATGTCTTCAAAATTATATAGTCACAAAGATTTCTAACAAAATCACAATAAAGTCGTCTTTCCATACAAATGGAAAACCATACAAATAAAACATGTGTGGAGAGGAATGTGACTTTACATTTTAAATAGAAAGACTTAAAACTTCAGAAAGACCACAGTTCTTATAACATTTATATGATTAAATGTATATATAAAAATCCCCCAAAGAAAAATTAATCTAAAATACATAATTACATTGTTTTCTGTACATATTTCTCAAGAAGAAGCACTTTCATTTACATTGTTCTCATGGATTTTCTCTGAAAACTCTCAGATTTTTGATCATCTTTCCCTAAATTGCACACTGAGTTGAACTTAGATTTCCATACGTCAGATAAAAGGGTAAACCATTCTTTTGATAATTCCATTTTGTTCACTGAAAGCCTGCATCAGCTCCTAGAAAATAATATTACCTGCTTTTGGAGCTACACTGCAGTTATCAAACCATTATGTCTTTCCTTACAATATTTCCCAGGATCCCAGTAAGATTCCAGTCCTATAGAAATTAATGCCATCTCAGCTTCATAATTTTCAGTTTGCTTGTATTGAATATGCATAGTTTTGTCCAGTTCATGAAATTATTTTCTGTTTATATAGCATTATTTTTCAGTCTATTTTTATATCATTTGTGAATTTCATAACTGTCTGGGTTTTGTTCTCATAACTTTTTTTTAATGCACAGAGGAAAAAAAAAAGATCAGACAAAACACAACTCAGCAAGACTTTGCAAGTAACACAAGGTAAGTGTTTCTCATTCTGAGACCTCTTGGAAATCAAGCCTTAATCTATTTAAGTTGAATTGCATTTACTATGGATCCTTCCAGTTAGTTAAAGCCTTCATATATACAAAACGATTATAAAATTGATCAAGTCCCTGGTACAGAATGATAGAGGATTTTACAAAATTAGCCATGAATAAAAATTCAAGTCATTAGAACTTCAACTACATGCATAGAGAAAGCACACATGTGCATGCGTGCACACACACACACACACACACAGAGGACAGTTTCATCTCCTGCATTGTGGGTTTTAGTGTTCCCCCCCCCCCTTTTTTTTTTTTATTTCCTTAATTACTTGGAATTACTCAGCCACTATGCTGAAATTCACAGTTGTGAATATCTATAGATGCTTTCTTTTTAGTGTGGATATCCTCCAAGTAAATGCACAACAGAGAGAAAAAAAAAAAAAGTTACATAGTTTGTATTATTTAAATATTATTTTCATTTATTCCACAAAATTTTACAGAAAATTTTATAGGAAATTATATATTCAGATTTTCAAAATGATGCCATTCTACCTGTGGGTACAGAGACATGTTACATAATCAACCCAACACTCAGGAAATCCAAAGAACAGCAAACCCTTCAAACCACACACAATAACAATTAAAAATTCCATCAGCTTTCCTTCTAATTAGCAAAAGATTTCATTTTGTTATACAAAGTTTTGTTTTATCTTTTATTATTATCTTTACTAGCTATAGCAACCTACAATGATTCACTTTTTCTTTCAACATCATTCACAGATACATCAACAGGACCAAAAGTGTCTCTGCCTATGGTAATGGTTGGAATGGGTTCTGATTTCCCTCTATTGCTTTTCATAGGATACTCTTCCTCTGTAACAAAAATCATATGCAGGTATCTCTTACTCTCCTGCATGTCCAAACAAGGCTGAGTGCAGTAGATTCTATTTCTAGTGTACATCTGTGCCAATCCAATAGACTTATTAGAAATATTTACAAGTTCAGGTAAACTATCAATCAAATCCAAAGTCTCCAAACACTACAAAATAGACCCTAGTTACCTTGGCTTCTAGCATTCTGTTTTAAAATAACCAGTCAGAGACTCTTTGCTTAGTTTGTTGGTTTTGGTGAATTCTCTTGCCCAGTTACTTTTCAGGTGCGTAATTTCATTTACATTCATTCAATTTACTGATATTTATAACTACAGTATTATATTTGGGTTTCTTTAAATGAGGAAAAATATTAGATTTACATTAAAAACATGTAAATCCAACTATATTGCAAATAATAAAATTATATGACTTGTCCATTCATTCTTTAGCATTTTGACGCCAGAGATAGATAAGAATTATTCCTCATTTGTATTTTTGCATAAATTGTTACATGAATAACACATAAAGTTTTGAAAGAATATAATGTAAAAAGTATTTTATAAATGAAGACTCCAGGATATATTGCTGCACTCTATACAACACAATAAACTACTTAACAGGAAATTAATTTCAGAAGAAATTTTTTGAAAATGCATGGTTTATATATTATCAGAGTTTTTTTTTCTTTTTTTTTTTTTTTAAGTTCTCCATGACAGATATGCTTTCTTTTGTACATTTATTTTGTTTTCAAAAAGAAATATAACTTGCCGTAATTTTAATTTAATTTTTATTATATTTTTTTTAAAATATGCAGTGAACCTGATCTCAAATATATTATTATAAAATAATTCTGTTAGATTTTACTTGTTTTACTTAAGTGAGACTAACATAGGATTCTATACAACTGACACCTGTGAGCTTTGTGTGAACTTTTGCCAAGACATATAATTTGTATAAAAATTTTTTTTCAAGGATAGTAATTACTTGAATACATTTTGTTGGAAAAATAAGTTCTAAAAGGAGAAAGAACAAAGTACCCTAAACAAGACAGTTGAATATATTAGGAGTTTCCACCTAGGATCTAGATGTATGAAGTTGCCAGAGCTGAATGATCTCAGCTGCTGCTCCAAGATGCATTAAGATCTGATAATAAGTTTAGGAGTAGACTGATTTGGTTACAGATAGACACTTGGCAAACAGAGAAGCAGCTCAGGTTTGTAAAATAATGAAGACGGTAAATAAGACGAATAATGTACTAACTGAATGTTACAACACTAAAGCTTGCAGGGCACTTTTTGAAACTATTAGGAGGTAAGAAAAATATAATATTCTTTGTTATATAAAAGGCCGTGAATTTCAATGATTTGTTGCCTTTGGAGTTTGTGAAGGCAAATTGAATAACCTGGTTCAAAATAAGATTAGTCAAATTAATGGATAACGGGTCCTTAAACACACTAAAGTGGTTAGGCAGGGATGTTCTCCTGTGTACTGTTGAGGATGCAGGAAAAATCCTAGAGGAATGGACTGCAAAAA
Organism: Athene cunicularia; assembly: GCF_003259725.1. NCBI lineage: Eukaryota > Metazoa > Chordata > Aves > Strigiformes > Strigidae > Athene > Athene cunicularia. The sequence goes on from NW_020799092.1 coordinate 63,295,414, forward strand.
GTGGCCAACCTTGTTTGTCTTTCCCGTGTATTATCTTTGTTGCTGTGTGAGGCAAACAACGGTTCAACCAAGTAGAGCAATTTTCCATCCTTATGAGCAAAAAGTTAAGGAAAAAAAATACCCAGAGATGACCCAGTGAGTTGCAAGTGCTTCTATACTATAGATCGGTTGCAAAGTCAGTACACAATCTTCTGATCAACCACTGCTGCCCACAACAGTTGAAACAGGCAGTGTTAAATCAGTATTTACCAGAACAGACTATGAGAGATAGCATATTATTGTGAATGGAAGAGATGCACTGTATTTTTTAAAACTACCAGGATTTGGAGAGATTAAATATATACTTTTATTTTTTTTCCAAGACACTGATTACATGAATATGCTATATTCCATTTTTTTTACCTTTTCAGTATTTACCACTAAAAAATGTTATTTGTAATTTGCTAAGTATATTTAACTACTGCTTGATTGTACCTTAAAGGAATTTGATTTCCAATTTTTTTGTAAACTGTTAAACTCAGCTTGCCACCAAATCTCAAATAAAAGACAATAATATATTACCATCAAACTACACAAATATGATAAATAATATACACATTCAAATGAAGGAGGCTGCAACGTGTTACAAATATGCTTGCCCCCTTATAAATGAAACATTACAGTTTAAGAAGAGAACAGCACAAATAACAGATCATCCATGCAATTTTCATTGTGGCTCAGTTTCTGAAACCCGGCCACCTAAAGTTAGTCGTAATTAGCCGGTGTCCTATATCAAACACTCAAACAAACAAACCAATCAGTGTTCATAGGTGCTAAATAGTTTCAACTTCTTTTTAATTCATAACAACTTCATAAGTTTGGCACCATTAACATTTGGTTTACAGCCATGTAACTAGTTTCCTTGGAAATCTTATTTTGTTAAGTGTGACATGACACAGTTCTGTCTACAGTGCTGGAAGCAAGCCTCCAAGACTTTCACTAAGATCACGCTCATAAGAGACAAAAATAAAACTGGATACTGAAGAACATAATATTTGTTGTCTCTTGTTTATTTTTCCGATTTCAAAATAACCGTCAGTAGGCTCTATCTCCAAAGAATTAATCAAAGTGTGTTTCAAATTCCAAATTCATTTGAAATCTGCTTAGCCTTATAAAAAGTCAGGGTTTTGTTGGAAGCATTTACATTAAGACATCAGATGGGAGTTCATAATTTTCCTAAGATCTTTGAAATTAGTCTCTCATTCTGTATACACATCATTCAGCTAGGAAATTTTCTTCAGGAAAATTGCTTTAGAATGATATTTATCATTTTTTACACATAGGCATACTGTCACCTATCAACATGTCTTTTTTCATCAAAAAGTGTTAATCAAATCCCTCATGATGACTAACTTAGTCTTATGATGCAGAGTATTTGTATCATCCTCATCTACAAAACATTTAAAAATATTTTTACTGTGAATTGCTTGGCAAAAAAAGTAGCACTCTTATCATGTTATGTTTCTGCTCATATGTCTCTTCAACTTAATTTATTTTGTTTTGCTTGTGGAAAAAAACAGCCTTTGCAGAAAAAAAAAGAAAAAAAGAAAAAAAGCTTCTAGAAATAACCTTTTAATTTTTAACAGGGCAAAACTTAATTTGCATGAATGTTAAAACTTTATTCTTTAAGAAATCTTTGAGATACCAATGTAATTCCATTGCAAACATATATATTATTCCTCTTCACTCTGTTTTTATTCAAAAGATTCCCAAATTACTGTTGATTCAGAACTTCTGCACATAAATAAACAAACAGAAATAGTTCAGACTGATTGAAGTATTTTAATATCAACAGACCCTTGACATCAGCTGCTTATAGAACTGCCTGTGCCATAACACACACATGAAGATGACTGAAGTAGACCAGACAAAGTAGACTTTTTCCACACAGTTATATTCCACGTTGTTGTTTAACAACTCTTTTTTCTTCATGCTGAAGCAGTTCAGTCCCATGACATCTCATGCTAAAACCAAAATCAAACACCTAAGGGCTTGTTATTTGCAGCTCTGTAACCTTTCCCTGCTGAGGCAGTGTGTTCCAGAGACTCTCTAGCAGTATTTTCCCTTGCTGTTGTGATTGCGATGTCATTCTCACGGCCTAGTAGATGCAAATACCTGATAGTGCCATTTTGGTGGGTTCTCATGAGAGTTATACCAGTGGCAGGAGAATTATACATCTTACCCACTTCTCTTTAGCTCTTGCTTTGTAGTTTTTAGTTTATATTACAGAAAACCAAACATAGGGCACAACAAAATAAGTCACAAATATTTGACAGGTACTGTTAAAATGTTTATGTGCAGAGATGCTCAACAACCAATGGGTAACATCTGCCTCTATTTGCATACTCCAGTTGGCACCAATAACATGAGAAACAGGCATAACCAAGGACAGGGGAGAGAGTGGGGGCAGTCCTGATAAAAAGCACACAGTACAAGCAGAAAGCATGATGACAAAGCATTATGACTTATTGCACTGAAGACAGCCCCGTCACTGTTCTTTCCAGATGACCACAGTGTAGTTTTCTTCTTCCTTTTCTCTTTTTCTCTTTCCTTTTTTTGATATTTTTTCCCAAAAGGAACTAGCAGTGTTGAAGTTTATATATGCTATAAGTTACAGAACCCAGCAATAAATCTTTGTGCATTTAAACCCACCCCAGTATCCTTCATGAAACTTTAGCATTCAGAAAGTCCCTCATAAGTGATTGGCTTATCATGTTCAGAGGTGATGTCAGCAAGTACTGTTCTTCTTGACACCAATCTGGGACACTGGAATAATGTGTCTTGAAGAGCAATCATATTTATTATGTATCCTCATCAGAACATAAAGGAAGAGACCAAGTTAAGAGACATGACTGCATGCCCACAAGAAAAAAACAAAACCAAAACCAAAATAGGGTATGGTGAAGAAAAGTTTCTAAATATGTTTAATATGTTGTCAGATATTAAAAACTATAGGGCAAATATGAAGCTAATAGTTCTAAACCTGGTGAGATCTTTGTTCACTGAATACATATTATAACATGCTATTGCATAATGTGGTAACAATCTTGAAAATGCTTTAAACTGCATGACTGACACCAATTTCAAAAGAACATAATAATGAAGGAAAAGGATAGAAATATAAATTCAGAGAAACCCAGAAAGAGCACAGATAAATTCAGTCACTGGGTGTGAGCAAGAAGAGAGTAAAAATGAAGCAGATACTCAGCTGGAAAGATCAGAAAAGAGAAAAACCCTTGAAAATTATCACAAACCTACTTTATACAGATTCTAAATCTGAATTTCTTTAAAAAAAAAGAACCAGGGAGGAAAGTAAGAATAAAGGCAGAGGAAAGGGGAGGAGGAGCTGTACCACACAAAGAAAGAGGATGTGTTATGAAAACCTTTGGATTAAGGCAGAAGAAAAGGGGAAGGAATGGGAGCTTTTGGAGAGAGATGAAAGAGAAACAGTGAAAGATTGCTTAACGTAGAAGTTCTTTCTTGGAACTGAATTTTAAATTTTCCTTTTGTAATTGTATTTCTGAATTTTTAATCAAGACCTTATAATTTAATTTTATTCATATTGAACTGGTTTTATTTTAAGCTTGTCCAGTGTATAACAGGAATTTCTGAGTCAGGCAGGCATAAGTGATGTTCAGTGAAAGAAATTAGTCAATTTAAATTAGTTGAATAAAGAGAGATACTAGCATGAGTAAATTCAAGAGAAATATAAGAATCCCAGAGGTTGTCAAATATTAAACACTCATGTACAGAAAGGCCAGAAAAGTCAATAAAACATTTTTCACCATTACTGAGGTAGAAGTGTAAGAGACTCAAGCTTTTGCCTTTTCCTTTTACAAAAAATGAAGGAAGTAAAAGGCTTTCTAGGAAACATAGAGAGACCATCCACAACAGGCCAATGTCAATCAGTGGCCTAATTGTGTGAATGGCATGAAATTTTACTTTCTTAACTTAGACCACTGTGTCTTATTTCATATTTCTGACTGCACCCAGTGCTAATAATAATATTGAGTGCCAATGTTCAGGATGGCTGTGCAACCACAATGTGCAAGTACTATTCAAATCAAAATCCAATTCTGAATATAAACTGGAAGAACAGACATAAGCATGTGTAGTATTCATGTAAATCAGATCCTTGTTAAAGTGTGGGAAAATTATGGAGTTTTATTCCAGTGTCTTACTGATGGAATTGTACATCTCAATTACCAACGTGAAGTGCAAATCAAGGGACAGGGCAGTCTATGTTACATGTGGACAGGTAGATAAAAGAGTTCCCAGCTGAATCAAGATGTGCAACTTGCTTCTGGAAAACAGCAGATGAGAGTTCAATTTCCTGGAGCTAGTCCAGAAAATGACCACTAATCAGATAATTCTGCCCAACTAGACTGAATTCCCCTCAGCACAGACATCTGTGAGTGGAGAAGGGAAAGAGCCTTCTACATGAGGACAGACCCACAAACAGGGAGATACTGCAATACATCCAGCAAGAGCTCATATACTAAACTAGATCTTTTGTGAGTGGTGCTTTGTGCATTTCTAATGGAGTCGATTTGACCATATATATTTACATCAGTTGGATTTCTGAATCATTGCCCATAACTGCCTCAAATTCAGTCAGGAAATGGTAACCTTTTACTATTAATGCTTCATCTATGCTTATGTATGTGTTGCCTCAGATTCATTTGGTATTTCTTGAAAAGTTGGGGTTTTTTTTATGTCTTGTCCAGTGCTGAGCACAACTGGCTCAGATTAAATATACAACATTAAGTATTCTCTAATATTAAAGCGTGAAAAATTACAAATTTGTAGCCATGATGTATATGCAAATTAAGATACTAAAAATGTTTACATCACCATGAAATTGGAATGCCACATTAGTAGAAGAAATCTTGACATGTATTGGCCTATATTTTCAAAAAAAAACCAGCACCGTGTCAGTAGAGACTATAAAGCTTTCATGACTCTGGTAAAGATCACTGTGGGGATAGCTTTGGTATAGCAAGTTGGAGAGTGACTGTTGTGATAAAGTATCATAGCTGGAATTAAAGAGGCCAACATAGAAAAAAGTTAATATGAATACTATATGAAACACTTTAAGGACACAGAAAAGGAGTGCATGCAGTGCTATCATATCAAGGACAACAATATCTAACTATTCAGAAACTTCCACTCCAAAATGCTGTGCCTTGCAGCAAAAGGAAGTATTAAAATATCCAGGTACATCAAAAGGAAGTGAGATAAGTGATAGAAATGAGATTGCCACTGTCTGAAACGTCAAATATTTCCACTGAACAAAGTCAAAGAAGATCTTTGAGCTCAAGGCACATGAAAAGTTGCAAAATATTGCAAAAGAAGTTGCAAGGGAAAAATATTAAATATTTTGACCCTTCCAGATTAAAAGCAGATAATAATAAGGAAACATAAAATTAGGACTGTGTATGTGTGAAGTTATTAAAGATCCATCATTTTCAAAAGTAGCAATACATAAAGCTAAAATTAAATGATCCAACCGTCATCACAGTAGACCCTATAATCTAGAGCCTACATGATCCACAGCTTCATTCTGATTGAAGCTACTAGCTGTTAAAAAAAAAAGAAAGAAAAAAAAAAGGGTAAAACCGAACAACTCTCCCACCACTTTTACTCATTTCATGGAGAAAATTTTTCACTTTTCTGTACAAACCAAATGGCATTACAGCATAACTTTCCTCTTTTTTCATTCAGTCTTTTATGCCCAGTGGCAGGGCCCTGCGTGTACCCTCCTCACTCCTGGGAGTTTGGCTGCTGGGACCCAAGCACCAAGTAAGCACATCTGGTGATGTGAGGAGAGGCTCACAGATGATATGGGGTGGCCATGGCCAAGGCTGACACCTGGCCCAGGGAGCCACTTTCAGCTGAGGCTCTTGCCATGGTGCCACCGGAGCTCCTACTGTCCTGCAGCTGAGTGCCTGGCCATGGGTGCTGCTAAGCCAGGCCCAGATGCAGGCCAACATCCCAACCTGGTCTTAGCCCATACCCAGGGAGGTCTCAGATCTGCCTCAGCACCATGGACTGGCCAAGTCATCTGAGCTCTCAGCTGACCCTGGTGGCTATCCCCAGACCTTTCCTGTTTTCTCTTTCAGAGGCTGTTGGATGGGGTCTGACTGGTGAGGTCACTGATCTCTGACAACCCAGTTGCTTTAGTGAAATCTGTTTAATTCTTTAGCCTTGATTATTCTCAAAGTGCTCATGACATCTCACTTCTGCAGCACCTTTTTTCTCCCCTGAGGAAAAAAATGACTTCCATGGGGTCCTATAGCTGCTAAACCTAACTGAACATTCCTATAGTAATATTCTTCCCTTTCTTCAATTGTGGTTTTTTTTGTTTGTTTGTTTGGTTTTTTTTTTTTGTTTTGGTTTTTTTTTTTTTGTGTTTGTTTGTTAATATGCTAATCATGCTTAATAGATCTAGTAAGAAGCTTGCAAACAGGTATGAAAGGAATGGCATTTGGGAACCCAGACTAACTTTGGATGTACAGTACTTGGCCATCTGAACTATTAGCGCTCACTTCCCTTTCATGACTACATGGAATTCAGTATGACTATCTGTGGTGATCTGAGCTCAGAGGGAAACTGAGCACCATGCAGCCGCTTTTTCACCCCTTCCCTCTCAGGAATGGGAAGTTGAAAACAAAGCAAAAGTCTCAGGAATCAAGACAAAGGCAGAGAGTAATGACTCACCCATTATGGTCAGGAGCAAAAGACAGAATTCCTTAGGGGAAGAAAAAGAACTTCAATTAAATTCAAGCACTAACAACAACACTTAACACACATAGTAACACAGTGAGAAGCATTACCACATTTTAAAATTCCCCCCACCCGTCCCTTCTTCCCGGGTACAGCTTTGCTCTCAATTTCTCTAGCTTCTCCTCCCTAATGGGGCAGGGAGGCAGAGGATGGGGGCATGTGGTCAGTCCCACTGGTCCTTCCTCTCAGGGGGAGGACTCCTCACATTCTTCCCCTGTTCCACCATGGAGCCCCTCTCATGGCATACAGTCCTCCATGAACTTTCTCCAGTGTGACTCCTGCCCACACTGCAGCCCTCCCCAAGCTGCTCCGCCATGGATCCCCCTGCATGCTGCAGTCCTCCCAGCACTGAACTGCAACAGCAGGGGCTTTCCACAGAGTCCCGGCCTGCTTCAAGTGCAGCCACCTGCTCTGGCGTGGGGTCCTCCACGGGCTGCAGGTCGGCATCTGCTCCACCGTGACCCTCCCTGGGCTGCAGGGACCGCCGGCCCTCCCACCACGGCCTGCAGGGGAGTCTCTGCTCTGGCGCGCCTCCTCCCCACACTCCTCCTCCTCCCTTCTTCTGCTGACCTCGGTGTTTTCAGAGGTGTTCTCCTCACAACTCCTACGCTTCCTCCCAGGTTCTCCATCTGAAATATGTTATCACAGAGGTGCGGCCACCATCACTAATTGGCCCAGCCGTGGCGTAGAGGTGGGTCCCACTCGGAGCCGGGGGAGCCTCAGGAAGCTTCTCACAGGGAGCCACCACCGTAGGCCCTGCTCCCGCTCCCAAAAACCCAGCACACACACAAACCCAGCACACAGTCCTAGAAACAAATATCTAGAGCCGGGCAAGAGAAATCTCTTTTCTTTTTTTCCTCAGTGCAGCCAGTGATTTTGGTTTTAGTGTAAGTCTTAAAAAAGTACATAAAGTATTTGCTTTAAAAAAAAAAAAAGTCTCACCTGTCATTGCGATCAAGTGCTTTTTTTCCTGAACTGAGACTCTGTTGCCTGCAGATTAAATGGTCAGAGAACACTGACAATCTCTTTACATAGCCAGGACCTCCTGATAAAAACTGCCATAAGTAAGGAGATATACAGGTCTGCAGTTAAACTTGATGTCCAGTGTAGCAGTCATGCTCACAAGACACCGTACAGTAGCAAGACAAATACGGCTGCTGTGCCCTGTCTATCCATCAGCTGAAGGACAGGTATACATAACTGCCATCCTTTGCATGGCTGCAGACATTTTAAGTGGAGTGCTATATATGAGGAAGCATAACAACAGGCTTCCAGGAGAGCCATAACACTTTCACAAAAGTTAACAGTGATATTCAGGAATGTGGCCAGCACACATAAATCATAATTCTGATCATAATTTGAAATCTAGTAGGTAAGTAAGCATATGTTGTTGCAGAGTCCAGCTTTCTTCCATTTTTTCTTCACTTTTCATGAGAAAAAAAAGGAGTGGGAGAGATAAAAACATTCTTCTAGCTATGACTGAAACGCTTTTTATGAGTTTCTTGTCATTAGATAATTGCTTGATTAAGGGAATATAGATTAGGTACAAAAATATTGGTGATGTTGAAAGACTGAAAGAAAAAAAGTGGTGATCAAACATTTATGTCAATTACAATCTCATAAATTTGTGTGTGGTTATACCATAAAATGTGTATCTCATATCTTCTTTTCAGATCTTGTGTATGAATTAAGAAGGAAAAAGGGGCCATTATGAATTATGTTATCCTATAGAATATTCAGAAAACTCAGATGTAAAATGTCCCACTCTCCTTTTTCCTGTGGAGCAAAGCTACATGTAGAATAAAACCCTTTCTTCTGCATTTAGTGAAACAGAACCTGAAGGGAAGACTGTATTTGAGACAGGAAAAATAATATTGTTATGAAAAAATATGGGGCACGTAAATTGAAGCTGGGTTACACATGCCTGATGTTGTTATATGATGAAATGAAACCAATAACATAGAGGTAAAACTTATCAGTACAACAAATGTGTACTCACTGGAAGTATTTTAGTATTCTTGTTTTGAATAATGATCAGTAGAGGTTACTTGTGAAAAAAAGAAGTAAGACTCAAGTTTAAATATATAAAGCTAACTACAAGACTTAAACACCCTTTCTAGCTGGAGGGAATTTGCTATTAAAAAGTAGAGCGTGGCCTATAAATCTTTGTCAAGACCATAACCTTTGTTGTCTCACTGAGAAAACTTTTGTCCACAAAAGGTAAATATTGCCCACACGTGCTTTGCAATACCACAACTGGAAATCTTTCATTAACACAACAGCAACTCTAATCCATCCTATATAACAGATCTGTGATCATCTTCTTTGCTTTGACACTATCCAGAAACTAATTTCTAGATACCAATTGATTTTAATGAATACTATTAACTAGTAGTTTAATTCAGTCATATTTTAACAAGAATACCTTTTCAACATACATAACAAGAAGATTATTATCAAAAGCAACTTATCCCCAGGATAATTAGAATAATTTTGCCTTTTTTAATCAAATAGTGTTATTTTATTTTTTTTCTAATTGGTTGTATTTCTCAATTTCAGCAATAACTGACACTGTAATTTTCTATAAGCCTAAAAAAGAAAAATATCACTAAACATACACTAACACTTCAAATGGCTATTCAGTGTTACAAATCCATTTAACTTTATACTACTGTAAACTGCCTAAGCTTGCTGATCATCACATGCAGCAAGTGCCATGAAAATCTCAGTCTGTTTATGAATCCATCTGGCAATCAGAACACTCAGATAAACAGGACAAAAACAATAAGCAAATATCTCTCCAAAATTTCTTCCTTTCTACCCCCTCCTACAATCATCTTTATTTTCTTCCTAGAGAGATGATTAACTGTCTCCATACATATACTGCAGACAATAGTCATTTGACATCTTCACACCTTAAAGTCTAATCAGCTTTGGGTTATTATAACCCCTGATGTTTTCTGCACAATAGATAAAATATTCTAAAAATGCAAACTCAAAACCATTTTGCTGTGTAATTACAACATCTGTAATGAATGAAGACAAATGATAGGAAAAATAGAAACAGGATCTCATTCACAAGAAGATGGTTCCTAGGGAATATTAGTAATCTAAGAAGAAAAGAATGCACTTGAAATCTTATCCACTGAGCACAATTATGCATTCTATTTACTCAGTATGATTTCCTTTGTCTAAAAGACTGCCTAGAATTGATTATACAGGATTTCTCTGAAGACTAAAAACAGAAAGCACAGCCAAAACATAGCATTTTAGCAAAGCCCATACTGTCAATCCTGCTATGAACTGAAAAAATATTAAAGCAACTACAAACAAAAAATTATCATCATCCTTATTATTGGGAAAGTAAATAAGAATACGTCCTTTAAAGATATACACAAAACAAAACAAAACAAAACAAAACAAAACCCAGTATAAATTGTGTAAGGTTTAGAGGAAAATATAAACTTGAATAATCCCATCTTTAACATATTTTCATTCAGGATGGCTAGAAAATAAATCCCACTACATGAAAGAAATTTGAAATTTTTCAATTTTTTTTACGTTTGTACGTGATTGGTGGGTTATGCTTAACTGCCTTTGGGAAACTGAGGACAAAAACCATTTCTCTATTTGGCTGACAATAAAATTGATTGTTTCAGGAGGAAATACCCTACTTTGTAGAAATAAGAGTGAAACAGAGATAGTCTCTATAAACCATTGATTAGGGACTGACTTAATGTAGGTTAATGATTATGCACACTGCCTGGAAAGTAGAAGGCCATATACAACCCCATCTTTTCAATAGCACTAGCCTTGAATGCAGTTTTCATACAGTATAAATAAAAATCCTAAATTTCTTGATTTCACATTTTTTTCTTAGCTTTTTAGTTTTTTCCCATTAAGAGAATATAATGGGATGTGTCCTTAGAAAAGTGAAAGAAGGTCAGAAAAGTCTTTACCTCTTTGCCTTAATTCCATGTCTCAGAAATCTCCTTCAGCTAGAAACCCTGTACTCAGCTGCAACTGCTGAAAGTACTCTGTTACTATGCTGGCCCATAAATAGTTGCCAGTGGCATACAATGCGGGAAATTAGCAGCAATCCATTTTTATATCAGTTGGCAAAATGTGTCAACCATGTGGTCCTACAAAATAATATAGCCCCCACATTACTCCTACATTAGACATTTCAGAGAAAAACTGGGTCTCTGAGGTTTAATCTTTAAAAATTTTAGTTAGGAGCAGTTTTTGCACTGTTCACTCGCTGTAAAGGAGTGTACATAAACTGTACACACTAGAACATTTTAGAGAAAACTAAAGGAGGCTGAAGACTGTAGTAAAATCTTAAAAAGAGACAGTTTTATTTCTTGGTAACTCTACAATAAAGATAATTACTAATTTCAACCAAAAAAAATGTTAAAAAATTACATTCACCACATATAAAAATGGTTCATATATGTCATTCATGAAATAATAATTCTTTTTCACAAAGGAGAAGCAGTAGAAATGAAGATGTGTGCATATAACAATTTAACATGCATGATCCTTGCTCTGAAACATTTAGATCTGGATAATAGTAATTATATTGCTATTATTTCAATTATACTGACAATAATTTATTAGGTTTGCACAGCTATGTATCTATACAGCTTTTTATACATATTATTTGCTTTATAAGTCTATATAGATGTTTCTATCTATCCATATGGTATGCTTTCTTTTTGCCCATAAACAAGATTTTGAGTATAAAAAATAAACAAGTTCATTTGCAATTGGATATTGCTGAAGTATAATTAAAAATGTGTGCCAGCTGGAGGCATTGAGTTGCTTTGATTTTTAATAGTGTCTGGTAACAAAGAACTTTCTTATTTGCTCTAGCTTTGTTATCTGTGTAGTCCACACTTTGTTTATAGCTAAGTAACTGTGGTTATTGAGGACTACTTTTAATTATTTTTCTTCTGTCACACTGAAGAGTTGTAAACATGGATTTGGGACCTGTTGAATACATTCAATGTAAAGACATAAGAAAATTTTTCTTCCCAAGAGAATTTACAAAATAAGTCAGGAGATAGATGCAGGGATAGTGGCAGTCAAGAGAGTACCAGACTAACAATGGCAATAATGGTCAGTAAGACAGAAAATTATCATAGGGATACTTAAGAGAATATCTAAGTGATACATTAGGAGACTGTTATTTGATGTAGTATTCTGGTGAGCTGCATTAGGGACACAACCTTTTTTTCTCGTTTAGGGAAAATGTTTCATAATTCCAACTATAAACTGCTTGAGAGCCTGGATGCTCCTCTCTGCAAGGTTATATGCCAAAACTACAGAAAAAGAGAGGCAATATTTAGACAAAGTTTCAGTAATGAAAGATCCAAGGTGAAGATGGTGCCTTGGTTATTGACTGGACTGTTAGATAGATTACTGTTTTTGTACACACTGACCAAGAAAAAAGAGAGGAGGATGGGTTTCAGGATGGAGGGAAGAAATTATTTCCAAACATATTGGTCTTTCGTTACATGTTAGTAGCAAACTGAGTGTTTGCATTATAGTTCTTCTCTTCACACTTATTCATTGCAGGGATTCATCATAGAATGCTGAAATCTGTTCTGTTGTAGCACAATGGGAGTGAGAAAACTTGACTATTGGATTTTACATCTATCGGAATGATTTTTACAATATGTTACCGAGTCCTTGTTTTGTTTGCAATGTTTAGGAAGCATCAAATACTCTTTTCAATTAAAAAAAAATGAAAACTGTAAAGGCTTTGACCTTTGCTTTTTTTTTTTTTTTTTTTTTTTTTTTTTTTTTTTTTTTTTTTTTTTTTTTTCTGTCATAAAAAGGAATATGGACAGAACAAATATTCTCTCAACAATTTCTATAACAAGCAAACAGACCCCAAAGTATCCATAAGCACTTCAAACTTCTCAGAACCCATAATATGATAATTTATAAAAGGATAGCTATTGCACATTTTTTATTCTAAAGTGGAAAGAATAAAATGAAAGAGTAGATCCTTCTTGTTTCATATAACTAAACTTGAAGGTAAAGGACTGATTTGGGATTCAGTTTATGTTAAAGTATATTTATATGAGATATATCTAGAAATTAATCTATTTCCCTGGAAAAAATTAGTTACAACAACACAGATTATGGCTGGTATCATATAACCTAAGTATTCAGTTCTGCAGGCTAACACTTGAATAAAAAATACAGTTAAAAATTAAGCTTTCTAATTTATATTAAGGTCTGTTCTAGGTACCGTAAGAGTTAATTTCTTTCATCTTAAAGATGTTAAACAGGATCTCTCATAGTAGTTACACAACACCATAGATAAAAAAATCTGATAAGAAAGAGCAAAATTTGAAGAGGATACTTCAAAGCTGTGCGATATGGTCAACACGCCGGGAGGAAGGGATGGGACCTGGACAGGCTTGAGAGGTGGGCCTGTGCAAACCTCATGAATTTCAATAAGGCCAAGTGCAAGGTCCCACACAGGGCAATCCCAAGCACAGATACAGGCAGGGTGATGAGTGGATTGAGAGTAGCCCTGCAGAGAAGGACTGGGGGGTAGTAGTGAATCAAAAACTGACTATGAGCCAGCAATGTGCACTCACAGCCCAGAAAGCCAACCATAACCCGGGCTGCATCGAGGGAAGTGAGGCCAGCAGGTCGAGCGAGGTGATTCTCTGCCTCTACTCTGCTCTCATGAGACTCAACCTGGAGCGCTGTGTCCAGCTCTGGGACCCCCAACATAAGAAGGACATGGACGTGCTTGAGCAGCTCCAGAGGAGGCCACAAAGGTGATCAGGGGTCTGGAGCACCTTCCCTGTGAGGACAGGCTGAGAGATTTGGGGTTGTTCAGCCAAGGGAAGAGAAGGCTCTGGGGAGACCTTATAGTGGCCTTCCAGTACTTAAAGGGGGCTACAGGAAAGATGGGGAGGGGCTATTTATCAGGGAGTGTAGTGACAGGATAATGGGTAACAGTTTTCAACTGAAACAGGATCGATTCAGATAAGATATAAGGAATAAATTCTTTACTGTGAGGGTGGTGAGGCCCTGGCACAAGTTGCCCAGAGAAGCTGTGGCTGCCCCCTCCCTGGCAGTGTTCAAGGCCAGGTTGGACGGGGCTGTGAGCAACCTGCTCTAGTGGAAGGTGTCCCTGCCCATGGCAGGGGGGGTGGAACTAGATAACTTTTAAAGGTCCCTTCCAACCCAAACTGTTCTATGATTTTATGATTTTTATATGAGGTGGACTTACACTGCAGAATTTATCTCTGCAAAAACAGAAAGTGACGGTGAACCCTGTTCCATTGGAAAGAAGTACAACATTCATGTATTTGATTTAATTTTTCTAACAGTTGCTTTCAGTCAAATGCATACAACTTTGGAACTGATCCACTCACTCAGATGTGAAATCCCAAATCTTATAAACTGGTTCTACTATTTTTCATAGGCTAGAAAAGAACGAGAGATAGGAGAGTGAAGGACAGAACACTACCGTATGCTTCAGGCTGTTCACAGAATACACCACCAGATATGTATAAGCTTTAAACAGGCAAAATTCTTGCTAACAAGGATTGCCAGCTTGCCCTGCACAACATACTTTTTTTTCCTAATTCTGTATTTCTAGAATGTATAATTATATTGTAGCATCAAAAATTGATTAAGAGTACAGCTTTGTGTGTTTTAAAGTCTAAGTTTTATCTTTTACTTTTTGTGGCTTATTTCCAGGAGGAAACCTACTCTACTTAAAATCACCTTCATCAAAACTAGCTGTCAGCTCTTCACACAGTATTTTATATTGGAATGAAAATTTAGTGAATGATGAAAATGCAGCATTTCTTTTATACAAGCTCTGAAGCTGAACTAGCAAATACTCTCATAATCTATATCACAACCATTTCCAAACAGCAGCTGAGACATGAAGGATAACAACAAACAGAAAGAAAGGCCAGGAGAGCTGGAAGGATAAAAACCAGGACTACAAAGAAAATTAGGAAAGTCCAGACAGAATTCAGTTCCGCAGATAGAATTTATTTCAGTTGCTTTAGTGTTCTAATAGTACATTCAAGTCATTTAAAAGGGGGATAAAAGAAGGATTTTGTAGAGGGAGACTTACAGAATTAAAATAACTCAATACTTGGGAATTTCCTCTCAGCAGATCGGGATTAAACCTGAAAAGTAGAATTAGAGATGGAAAGCAGAAAAATGCAAAAGAAAACAGAGGTTATGAAAGTTAACAGCAGAACAGATATACCAATAACCTGTTGGATGAAACAAGAGATAAACATGACTGAGAAAAAAAAAAAAAAAGATAAAAAAGGCAGCAGTGTGCCTGCAGGTACATCAAGAATTAACACAATGTTCCTTTAGTATTATATCACAATATTTAAAGTAGACAAAATTGAATCATGCTCACAAGAACTTAATGAAGCTGTGGAAGGTGCAGGACTCCACAGACAGCACTCTATAGCACAAATTTCTTTAATCCCAGAACTGTCTGATAGACCTGTGTCTATTGACACTCTTATCCAATACTACCTAGTTATGTTTCACCTTGAAACCTTTACCTGTGAGGCAATTACTCATAAGAAATCTTAGGGGTATTACATCATTGAGAGAAGGAAAAGGGAAAAAAAACAAAAACAAAACCAAAAACAACAACAACAACAACAACAAAACCCACCAAAAAAAACCAAACCAAAAAACACAAGCTAGGAAGAAACCTAAAACAATGAATACACAGACATTTACTAAGCTTTGGTGTCAAAACCAAGCAGCATGCTACTATTAAGACTCAACATATTTGACTGGTCCTGAACACTATTAAAATGCCTTTATTATTTTTTATTTTTTTAAAAAATCAAGTGGGCAAGTAAAGAGGAAATGAGCAGAAAACACTGATAACAATTTGAAAAGAAGGTGGGTTTGTTTTCTCTTTTTTTTCCTATAGGATTCATCACTATTCAATACAACTTAGACAACCACTGCCAGCTGGAAGCTAATTATATTCAGCTGAACCTAATTATTCAAAACCCCTTAAGAGGGGAAGGTATTGCTATTAAAGACAGACAAGTGTACTGAGTTGAAAAGAGGGTAAGATATTTTAAAGCCATATAGGTGTTGACCTACATTTCCTATGTATTGTTACTATTTTTTCTCCTTCTGAATGTGCTGTTAAAATCATGCTATGTTTGTTATTTCCACATTAAAAAACAAAAAAAAAAAAGTTACAGGATTTCCTTATAGACTTAAATTTAGCCATGATTTAAGTAGTGATTTGAAATAGGGATGTTAAAAGCAGCTTCCTCCTCCTGTCCATGTGCTGGAGCCCAGCCTGGGAACCTAGGGTCTCTACCTAGGCTGAGGATACAGCTGCTGCTTTCCTGTTTGTAGGTACAACTAGTAGCAAATCTCAGCACATATTGTGGAGACACACAGAGATGTGCATGTGGGACACTGCCACAGCCAGTCACCCAGACTGCTGGAGACACGGCACTGCCTTCAACAGCACCTGCATAGAGAACTCACAGACACAGAGAGACAAATCTCCCATCTCCTGGGCTGGCAGAGGCAGGAGATCACTAGTGCAGTTGCACACATGACACTCTTCATGTTCACAAGCAGGTGCACTTATGTAGATTCCCTGAGGCACCTATGTCTGCTCAGCACCCCTGTCTATGACCCCTACTCACAGCTTGATCCAGTTTGGTGTTTGCTGCACACACACAGAATTTACACACTGCCCTCATCCCACAGACACTCCGCACTTGTTGGTCCCCCAGACACCCACCTGGACCCCATGCCTGCCTGATACTCTGGCCTAGACCAGTGTCCCCCTACTCTCCAGCTGGTCCAGCTAAAGGTTTGTGAGTGACTCCCACACGTGCACCCTCTGCATACCTGATCTGGGGATGATACAAGCACTTGGCACCTGGGCTGTGTCCCATGATCCTGCTTCAGCTGCCAGTGTTGATGAGCCCCTCACTGGCTCACACAGTCCCCCTAGTAGTTGATTTTTGGGACATGCACTGTTCCCACCTCATGGCTGGAGGTTAAAGACCCCCAATGGCTCCATTATTCACTTGCTCTGAACCTCATAGTCACTACTCTGAACCTCATGAGCACATCATCCTTGCTATTATACTGGGTTTATGTTTGGTAGTGGCAGGGTTGCAAGGCCAGACTCTGTGAGGAGAGGCCGGGGCTGCTTGGTGAACAGACAGAGCTGATTCCAGCCTGTTCCCAGGGCACAACTGAGACTCTCAGCCATGATGGAAGCTCCTATGGGAAAATCTATTTTTAAAAGGGCAGACTGCTGCATGGCAGTGAAGAGTGAGAAGAAAAAAAATTGAGAAAAAAACTCTGCAAACACCAAGGTCAGAAAAAAGGTGGTGGAGGAGGTGCTCCAGGCACCAGAGCAGGGATTGCTCTGCAGCCCATGGAAGAGTCTACAGTGGAGCAGGTATTTCATGGAAGTCTGTGGAAGAAAATCCACCAAGAGCAGGTGTATATTCCCTGAAGTATCTGTGCCCATTAAAACCCCATGCTGGAGCAGGGTTATATTGCAGAACTGCAGCTCATGGGGAGGACCCACTGTGGAGTATGGGAAAAGTGTGAGGAGGAAGGAGCAGCAGAGAGGAACTGTTATGGACTGACCACATCCCCTATTCTCCATCCACCTGCAGCACTTGGGTATGGAGGTGAGGACTTGGGAATAAAGGAGGGAAGTTGAGCTTGTAAAAAAGGGGGGAGTGGGAGAAAACACTGTTAATTGTTTCTTTGTTTCTCACTAGAAAAATCTATTTTATTTTTCATTTTTTCATTTTCATTTATTTCATTTTGCCTATGAAGGTAATTGGTAACCAAACTCTCAGTCCTTATCTTTACCTATGAGCTTTTTCCATCTTGTTTTCTCCCTGTCGAGGAAGAGGAGTGAGGGAGTAGCTGGGTGGACATATGGCAGCCAGCCAAGGTAACCCACCACAGTCATTAGGATGCTCCAGCACTGAAATGGAGTTTATGTATGCTCTGTCCATCCTTGGAGTTTTTCGAGACCAAACAGGATAAAGTCCTGTGTAACCTGGCCTGACCTTATGGATGATATTTAAGCAGGAAGTTGGACAAGGGGCCTCTCTTCAGTCCATAATTCTGTTATAACTCAGATGATTCCTGTTCAAAGCAATCATCTGGTCAGGAAACTTTAATAATAAGAGCTGAGATCACCCATAGTTTAAGGAAAGTTCAGTCATCCATGCCAGAAAAGCAAGAAGTATCCATAAAATTTGTCTGGAGATACAATTTAGTAAGAGAAATGTTTAAATCTTCAAATTTAATTTAAATCTGAGCTACAGGTTGTCTAGCTACTATTACAAAAAGGTGTCAAAAATACATCTATAGTAGGAAAATGTGACTGCAGTGGCTCATCATGCCAGCCTACCAGGTTTATGACTAGAGTAGGTATTATCTAGAAGGAAGAACACGACAATTACAGACTATGCTGAGTTAGTGTGGTGTGTTTTTGGTTGTGGGAATGGGGGCTACAGCAGTGGTGGTACAGTAGAGCGGAAAAAGGTGAGTCAATGGCTCTGTGATACTCAGTGGCCCTCTGGTGCAAAACCACAACACAAACCCAAACATAACATAAGCCACAGAAAATCTGCACACCCTCTAACAAAAGTAAGACCATTGATGTCATTGGGATCACTGCATGGATGTTTGCAGAGAAGGACTGTCAGCTTCCAATGCCCTTTTGTAAAACATAGTTGTCATAAATGGAGAAACAACTAAACAAATACATCACAACAATCTACAGATCTTTGCTAGTCTGATATGTGAAAAAAAAAAAATGCTTCTTGATCCTAGATCTGAGGATCTTGGAAGGGTTTAAACAGTTAATCCTCTACTCAATGCAGTTTAATACAGTTTTTAAACAGTTACATACAACAATTTTCTTCAGTGGCCTTTCCCAAGTGCTATGTAAAAGCTCTGCTGTACCATGTTTTGAAGCCTTTCTGCCATCAGCTGTGTGGTGTGTTCTGTACTGCTTCATCTTATATCATATTAGTGTTCCTATATTTTTCTGATGCCAAGCAGTAGAAGTCTGTATTTTTCAATCATTTTATGTAAGAGAGCACTGCTCCACATGAACTTAGGTGCAGGACAGGGCTATGGTCACAGTAATATAAGGAAATCCAAGAAAGGTTATCTGATGCCTGACCTTATCTAGGCCTCATAATTATTTCTCATGTCTGGATACTGTAGCTTACTTGAAATTGTAATGCTGTTTTCATAGTTCAGTAAAAAAGGATATGTAAATGCTGGTAATAAAAGTTGCAGTAGAAAATTGCCACATCCTCCTAGTGTGTTAAAATCTTCTGTAATAACATGGGAGGCGTAAGTCAATGCAAGATGCACAAAGAATGGAAGGTTTATCTTAAATTGGTCTGAAAAAGTAATGATTAACCTCAATAGTCATCTTTGAGACCTCAGCAGAAATTCATAAAAGAAGAAAAGGGAACTGTATTATTAGTTCAGTTATATGTTCTTCAGGTTTAAATTAATTTTCTGAATAATGTTAAAGAAAACTAAAGTAAAGACTGCACTGAGACTCCTCTGAATTGTCAAGAATGCAAGTAATTGACTTCGTCAGCAGCCAGCTATGTCCAGACCACACAGCCTTTTTACAGAGCTAAGTGACTTGACTCGAAGAAGCAGAGTCAAGTGTAGGAAAAGCAGTCTTAAAATGAATTAAATTGTAATTTTTTTACTCCATTACCATAAACTCCAAATATATGCAGTAATGTTAACAAAATTCAGAGACTGCTTACTTGAGAGAAGGCAGTGGAGCTGCTTTCAGCATTACCTTGAAGTTTTGTCATCACCATAGCTGTCAAGAGCTATATGTGGTCCATCACATTCTTTCCTTGGATAGATTGTGAATGTCCATGCTACTTTCTTCATCTGAAAAAATAAAATGTGGGAGCTTAAACATGTTCAACTTCATATAGACAATTATGTGTTATGTCTGATAAGGTATGGAAAATTTCTGTCTGATATTTTCATCAGGATATCTAAATGGAAATTATCAAAGTTGTATTAAGCAAAAAAATGGGAGGCACAATAAATATAGTCTTCTCTGCAAGAATTTTTACATGGATGATACTATGGCCTTATAAAAGAAGATAGATCTTTCTTATCCCCTTTCTTGATATAAAAACAATTTTAAGATTCCTTATCTTCTTTCACAAGTATCCTTGAGAATATGCAAAACAAAATGCATGGTACTTGCTATCAGAGAGTCATTCATGTGTGTTATCAATCAACTGTTTCAGTGCCTTGCAGTGTGGCAGTTAATAACAGTCCATAAATGTAGAGTCAGTAAATATAGGAATGAAATATGAAACTGCCTATAAATATGTAAATTGTCTCAAAAATTTAAAGTTGTTTGGCACCAAGGAGTTTTCAGTATGATGTTTCTGTTATTGCCCCTTCAGTTTCAAAGATCTAGTTTTTATCAAGATTGTCAGACAGTAATATGGTTTTGTTAAATCTGTAAAATTACCAATAGCTGAAGTTAGGCATCTGAAATCTTAAACACTGAAAACAAATATTAGAATACACAAAACTTTACAGAGTCTCCAAAATTAACAACATATTTCTTAAATAAGAATTGGAGAATTTTGTATTAAAAAGTAAAATGCAGAAGATTTTAAAATACTGATAAGTAGCAAGCATCATGCTGATTCTCTGTACATCTCACCATGACATTGTCCTTCAGCCACTGCAAGAAATCCTACTAGCTCTTGCCTTTGTTCATCTGGATTTACTGTGAAGATATCACCTGCATGACTGAAAACAAAGCCACAAAAATTTCTAATGGGAGGTATATAATTTCTGATATTTGAATACTCACACTCATTTCAACATAAATCTATGCTGAAAAGGTTGTACTTTGTGCTCTAGGTAGTAAAAGACAATGTCTCTTCCTCCACTTAAATTTTGTGATAGTCCGCTGAGAGATTCATACTAGAAAGTGGAATTCAATGAAGAGTCAGGTATATGACACTACCTTTCTCCCAAGTATACATCCACACTACTACATTAGGTTATTGTTTGGGCAATAGACAAAGATGTTTTTAATAATGATTCAAATCTGCATGTTTACAAAAAGAAAGAATTCTTGAGTCTTTTCCCACCTTCAGATCACCCACATTGATGGTGACCTCATTATTCCTTCAATTTTATTTAAATTTACCCTCTAGTCATAATACCCATATCAATTATAAGAAGTGCCTGTGATATTTTCAAGACCATTTAAGGCCCTTCTTTGGTAGAATGGTGACATGCAACTGGTATGGGAAGCTGCTGCTTCTAAGGTCTGGCTTTTCTTGGTTGATATAAAAGGGCAGCAGAGGACTTGCTATTTAAAATTGTTTAAACAATCAGCAATAATAACTATAACATAGGTATATAACAGATATAGAAAGCAGAGAAAAAGACCTCAGATTGGAGGGAAAAAGACCTGAGATTGGTCATATACTTTTATAAAATTATTAATAGGTATGAAGATTTCGGGAAATTTTTTTTTTTTTTTTTTTTTTTTTTTTTTTTTTTTTTTTAATGACATAGAAAAAGCTTTTATACAGGAGGGAAGTGTCCAAACATGAGGTGCTCAATACATGCTGGTGAGATAAGTTTGCTACCCCATTCCATTCTATTTTAGAGGAGAATTTAGCATGGAGTTTCTTAAAGAAAACAACCAGAAAGATAGGAAAACAAGCAACATCAGAATGAGAAATCTCTCTTATCCTGATCTGAATTATTAATTGCCTGCCGTTTGCTATTCTCCTTTAAAAATACTTCAGTCACTTTACTCTCACAGCCGGAAACACAGTGATTTAGCATCATATCAGAGTGACTGGAGAGAACCACAGATTCTAATAATGGATTATGCAAACTAACTAGTTCTTATCTATTAGCATAAGAATAATTCCTCTCAATGTCCAACTGTATTTCTTAAAAAAATAGAAAAATCCATGAGAAAAAAAATGTTAACTTGAAAATACATTATTTTAAATAAATGTTTCATGTGACAAACAGCTAAAATAGAGAGAAAATACAAGATAAAAGAGATTCAGGCTGCTTGATGCAGGGTTCTGTAAAATACTGCATGGGGTGACTATAGCACAGTTGCTTCATAGGTTTTGCTGGGTCAGTTTACTGGAGCAGACAACATCTGCCTTCTCAGTTCTTCAACTGTATAGTAACAATTCTCCTAGAAACAATCCCTTAAGCTGCCCCAGATATGATTGTCTTCATAAAGTTTTCCTTTGCACTGTATCGTTCTTCTACATGTTGCCGACTTCATGAGTATGCATATGTGAGTCATTTCATACACAGAATAACAGTTTTCAGCCAAATATGAACAGTATCCTTCATATATTCTATAGTATTATTATATCTACTTCACTAGTGAATTAAAACTATCTGGTGTAAAAACAGAATGAACTTCATGTAGAACTACTTTGGTAAGAAAATATTTTTTCAAAAAGTATTTAATATTCTATGGTCATACTATCACCTATGGAAAACACATTATTTCAGTAACCTCCGGGCTAAATAAAGTTTACTCAAGGTCATAGCCTTTAATGAGTTCCCTGAATGGGTATCCTTATTGAATATACTGAAATGTGTGCCTTACTGACTGTTCTGCTGATTAAGGATACCAATTAAACTCAGACACCACAGTGAAGAGAGTAGGCGTGATAACCAATGTAACAGTGTAATACAGAAAACATAAAGTAAGATAAACAAGAATAGTGCACTTAAAGCAGCAAACAGGAAAAAACAGGGTAATGCATTAAATCATTACTACACGAGAGAGAGAATGAAGATTAAGAAAGATATGTCCCCACTTGCATATGTTCCCATCACCCAGCCCCGCAGTGGCTGGGCAGCCCCGGTTACAGCGAGGGTTTGCAGAGCCTGTCCCGGCAAGGGGGAAATCCTACGCGGTGCGTCCCCCATAGGTGAGGCTGCCAAAGTCGCTGTGAGCGGGTCCAGCCTTATATACCAGAGATCGACAGGCCAGAATAGCTGGCACCTTGGTTTTGAGTGGAGAATTTCTGGTTTCATTCTCCTGTTGGATTCCACGCAAAGTTTTTAACAAGGCCGAACACTTGGGTTCTCGGCCTTGAAGAAGGCTAAACAAGGGAAGTTGGATACATTCTCTCCTCACTGCGGATTATATTTTGTCTAAGCTGCGTCTCTCACTAGCGAGCTTACATACTTTGTTAGTGATTACACACCAAGTTAGCAGCTTTGGCTTGGGGCCTGTTTTTCAGGCTTCAGTATTTCAATACTTTAGCACTTTTTCCATCAGCATAAGTGGGTTGTTATAACTTAGTACAATACCTACTAGAACAATGTTTTTCAGTTATAAAACATACAGGATTCATCTACAGGTCAACTCTGGCTTGGGCCGGTTGTCCAAGCCTTAGCACTTCACTGACAAACATAAATACTTTGTTATAAAGTGGAACTCCTCTTCTTAAATGATAAGGAAGGAAATTTAAGATCATCTTACAATTTTTATAGTACAGCATTCAGTATTTTAGATTCTACCATCTTTTGTCTGATATTAAAGATCAAAAAACCAGAACAGTGCACTTGGGAATACAAATAATCTTTTCTAATAAAGGGGCAATGCCCGAGGTGAAAAAATCAATCTCTACTTTAAAACAGGAATTTTAGCTTTTACTTTCATAAATATTTGACAGAAGAAAGCTTTTGCTATAAAGCAAAATACTGTTCAGTGGAATATTTAAATCTTTAAAATGCATCATGAAATGTAGCAGTAGTCTCATAGCTTATACTTCATAAATATTTTGTTGAGTTCTTGAAATGTGGAAACATTAATTAAAATGAATGTCTAGAACTAAACTCCACCTTGATATTTAAGCGCTTTCTGGAAAAAAATATTTCTGTTGCCAACTCTCCAGAAGTCTCAGGAAAATTCATAGATGTAATTTCTAGCTGTTAGAAATTAAGCAGACAGTAAATTTATAATTTTAAGAGTTGATTTTCTGTCTATTAATGTTTCCCATGTTAAAGTTTTGAATATTAGTCAATACAATGGAGATAATGAAATGGGAATTAGATTACTAAATATGTAGAAATGACTTACTAGTAATGTAAAAAATAATGATCAGTGTGGTCACATCTGACCTCTGTAGCAATTATATAGAACCAAAGAGTACATCAGTGTTGCAACACTTAATATTACAGGCAGCCTTTTTTTTTTTTTTTTTTTTTTTTTTTTAATAAAAGGGTTTTTCTCCTCATATTTAGTATTTATTTTCTGGTATCTTATGATGTTATAAACTTATGCTACTAATATTAACAATAATCCAAATCTAACTTGTTAAACATGCACTGTAAAATGTTATATTCTACTTTGTTGTCAAATGCCCCAAACAGAATGTTTCAGCCCATAACTATAACATATCTAATGTTTCCAAATATGGTTATTTTCTGCTACCAGCACATACAGTAGAAATTATCATCATCATTTCTTCCTTCAGGGATGCTGAACCTGTCCTAAAAATCAAACTTCTTAACATTGATATCTTCACTGGGATATTGCATTAAAATCAACAATGGATAATTTTTCCTTTAGTTTAGCAAGCTATAAAGATGTATTTAAAATCATGCCTATATTCTTAGGTTTTATAAATGACAGAATTAGAAATGGTCACCATGCAGTTATTTATTGTATATCCTTTCCAGTGGGTTGCAGCCTGTTTATAAGGTTTTTCAATCACTTGCTGGCTGAGGAGGTAATGCTCATTCCCTCTTGTGTGATAAATGTAACTAAAATTGAGAGAAAGGCAAAAGAAATGCTCTTAAAGGATCAGGAAAATAAAGGGAACTTTGTTTCTAAATGTCTACTTCTGCAGACAATTAGATGTTCGGAATGTGAGGATTATAAAACCCAGAAGCATTACACTTCTTTATTTTGGTCTTTTAATTTGCATTGAATTTTGTTCTATCATGCAGAAAGAAAAGTGGAAAACTTGGAGGGATGTATAATAGGGTGATGTCCATGGGGGATTCTTATCTTGCATCAATATGTTAAAAATTCTGTCTAATTCAGTACTGTTATTAGACTTGTCTTTAAAAAAACCCCCAAAACCAAAACAAAACCAAGGAAAAAAACTCAGGCTTTTCTTTCTGCTAGGAATTACCAGAAGCAAAGTTCTTACCTTTCCTGAGTCGACTGAAAAGAACTTTCCAGCCATTTGTTTTCAATTTTACCAGCACTATAGCTGGTTTTAGGTTGGAGAGAACTCATATATGGCATCTCTCAAATAACATGAACAGCAGACTGTGAAAATCTTTAATTTGTTTAGTATTCTATATCATTTCCTGATTTGTCTAAAAGTCTTCTGAAAAGAAAATTAAGATAGGAACCACAGATACTTTATATAATTTTTATTGCAATTTTCTATGAGACACACTTTTTTGAAATCAGTTTCCAAACCAGATAAACTTCAGAGTTCAAATTTCACTGACACTTAGACTGTTAGGGTTTGTTGGGTATTTTTGTTGTTGTTTTTTGTTTGTTTGTTTGTTTGGTTTTGTTTTGTTTTGTTTTTGTTTTTAATAAGCCTTCAGAGGCAAAGTTGATTCCCTAAATAAATACTTGTTTAGCTCTACTTCTTGGAAAAATATTTGGAACTCTTCATAAGATTATCAATTATCTTATTTATTATTTATTTTTTAGCAGCATTCCTAATGAAGTATGTTTTATAAACTTTCAGAACTTGGTCCTACATCAGTAAGTTGACATGTTAATAGGAACAAAAAATGCTCTTTCTAAATGTGAAGTTCTTTTCCTTCCTTCCTTCCTTCCTTCCTTCCTTCCTTCCTTCCTTCCTTCCTTCCTTCCTTCCTTTCTTTCTTTCTTTCTTTCTTTCTTTCTTTCTTTCTTTCTTTCTTTCTTTCTTTCTTTCTTTCTTTCT
>NW_020799092.1:63321316-63329007 GCF_003259725.1 Athene cunicularia
TCTCTCTCTTTCTCTCTCTTTCTCTCTCTTTCTCTCTCTTTCTCTCTCTTTCTCTCTCTTTCTCTCTCTTTCTCTCTCTTTCTCCAAACCAACCCCACATTTAGCAATTACATATACTTAGCTGTGTCTGCCTACTTGAAATTATCTTTTTGATTGTGTTTGACAGGTTCTTCACAGTACAGGAGAGTTGATGGATAGCCAATGCATAAACAGTCTGCATATGACTATCATATTATTTCCATAAAAGCCATCAGAGGAACACTCTAAGTCTCATTTTGGAGTTTTAGAAAGTAGGCATTCTTTATTGCAGCACTGGGCACATGCTTAAATAGCTTTGCAAAGGTGAACGTGCCCCAAATCTGTAAGTGGCATCTAATATACTCTGAGATTATGCATATTCATAACTTTTCCAAGAAATGAGTTACATATGCATTAGACTTCCTGGAACTAATTACAATATCTGCATCCTAATTACGCATGCATTTTCTTGCTGGGTGGTGGTCTCAAGGGGTCCCTGGTGATAATTAGTAGTCTTCTTCCTTACCATGTCTGCTGGTTGACCTCAGTGCTCATGCATGCTCTCAAAGGTCTTTTTAGGAGGTGTTGTGCAGATGTGTTGTGTCTTGAGCTGGTTTGTTTTAATTTGTCCTGTCCTTGTTCCTGTTATCTTCAAGAGTAGATCCCAACTGTTTTATTTATTATTGTCTTATCTTTAACCCCCTTTCTTCTTTACAAAAGCACCAACCTTCATCTGTGTCTGCTCATACAAGAAGCTACATTGACACTGACCTAATTTATTCTCAGTGAAAAATGTTTAGCAAGATGAAAAAGCAAGATTAAAAAAAAATGTTGGCAAGATGTTCTGGCTTACAGTATTAGGTGTGCTAAGAGAGGAGGGAAGCTGCACTGGCAAGCAGTGCCATGTGCTGACATGAAATTACATTCCTGTATTTGCAGCACCACCTGGAAGGAATGTAAACCTTGGCACACTGCTGGTCGTGACACAACAAAGGATTACTGAGTAAAAGACTGAGTTTCAGGTACCCTTTCAAGGTGAATGTGTCTTCAATAACTTCTGCACTTCTTCCCACGAAGGGTCCTGCAAGAGTTCTGTTAAGATGCTCTCATTTTCCTCTTTTTCTTGCTTATAAGTAGCCTGCATTGATCAGTCTCTTAGTTATACTATCAGACTTGGTAGGGTTAATAGATTTCCGTTGTGTTTGGGGTTTCAATGCAGGTTATTCTATGTCAAAATTGATTCACTTTTGTGCATGGAAACCTACAGCTTATAGTATCAATCTAATATCAGTCATATGTTTCGACACAAGCCTACGGAGGGAAGAAAGTCATATAAGAACATGTCTAGAAAAGTCAGGGATAAGGTCTAAGATGAAACTGAAAATTAAAAAATCTATTATATCTAAAGGTATAAATCATATTTACTTCTTTGGAACAGCACGTAGACGTAAGACAACTTCACAATCATCAGTGAAACTTCACAGGTTCCTGAAGATGGAATTTAAAAATGCTTATTTGATGCTTTATTAAATTACTGTGAGATAAATATTTCAAAATATCTGTTTCTTGAGTTTGAGTGAAGCAGAAAGCCTTCATAAGCAGCCTTTTCCATTTATCAGTTTCCTGACTGTGGGGAAAAAAACAAAACAAAACAAAACAAAAAACAACCCACCATCAGATTTGAAAGAGTATAACCAAAACAATTTTGGACTGAACTGGAGTATTAGCAATTCATTCATCAATTTTTATATAAGAAACTTTCTGGTACTCATTCAGCCAATAGTTTTAATGATTTTAATGACTACAATGAGAAATTTGCAATTTGAAATGAGCTTTTGAATTATTATCAGGTGTTATCAATGTCTTTCAGCTAGTTCTATTTCAATAGGCTATGCCAACCAGTTGGTATACCAGCTGAAGATATTTGACTCACTGAAGATCTAGGTTATTGACGGCCAGAGCAAATACATCTATCTTCTTCTGATCTAGATTGACTAGAAAAGAATTTTGAAATTCCAGACAAAACAAACTATCTTAAATTTGGAAAAATGCGCGTGCGCGCGCGCGCACACACACACACACACACACACACACACACACACAAAACCTCAACTCCACTTCGAGCCCCCAATTCTTATATTTAAAGGGGAGGGGACAGAAATAAACATGCCATAACAAATTTCTTGATGCTTCCAGTTAATTCGTTGTCCAGAAGTTGGGTCTTGATTTGAATCACAATGGAAGTGAGTTATCACATTAAAAATGAAAACAGGAAGGTGAAATTTATGATTGTAAGATATCTTCCTGATGGAATTTTTTTCCTCCCTTGTGAGAACACATAAAAGATAAGGAAAAACAGAATGTTTGGTTTCCTGGAATTTCCTAAGGAATGGCCCACTTAGGAAAATGCTGATAGGAGCTATGCCTCTGTCTATTCACAGAATAGGTTTCAGACATGGCCTTTCAAAGTTGTAGATGACTGAAATTGTTGGTGAAATGCATTTCTCCTTATTATTAATAAAGTGTTATTTAGAGCTCCATGAATAGATGAGAATAAGAGAAAAAAGCCCCAAGGACAGATTCTAGGCACATGTAAATTAGAATATTTCCATTGTCCTTAATGAGATTAGACCAATTTACCCAGCTGAGGATCTGTCAATATTACATTAACATTAACTGACGATGCATTTACAAGTTTGGTAAGTTTAATACTGCTTCAGAGTTAAATTTTCTTCTTGTGCAATAGCATGTTTTTTATGTTAAGAGAGAATAATTTTTATTCTTATTTCCAGACTTGTTCAATCCCAGAGCATTTCTGACTACAGATATATGTATTTTTAGTACGATATTGAAGCTGAGGGGCTTAACTTCATTACATGATCATGTGCTAGGTCATTGTCCTTTTCCTTTAGGGTAATCGTATTTTCATAACTAATTTACACTAGTAACTGTGTAGCTGCATACATGTTAAAGATTGACTGTTTTGTAAGTGAATTTCTTAATATCTATGCTTAATATCTAAGAGAAAGACAAAAAAGCTGTTAAAGTACAAATCATTAAATTTGTTGACTTCTTTGTGTCTACAGGGCAAGATAATCTCTTTTCAATTGCCTTACAGATCACCATGGGAGGACATCTTATGCTTTGGACAGTAGAATATTGCACAAGAGATTTTTGATATTGTTATAGAAGAAAAGCAAAGCAAATGGATATATTTTAAAAATGGTCAGACATAGAAAGAATAGATAACATCACTCTAAATATAGATAACAGTCTTTCCTGTACATTTAAAAACATAAAGAGAGACTACCGATTTTATGTAGATTCCCAGATTTAAAGTGTCCTGCCAAACCTATTTCCTAAGTGAGCCAGGGGTCACTTAGGTAATTTCAGCATGTGAATAGCACTGCGGGGTGGTCTGCGGAAAGCTATATTTATTTTATACTCTGAGATTACCAAAGAGTTCCAATGTTTACAGCATGTTGTGTAAATTATTGTTTCTTGCCTGTGGCTTTCAATCTTTCTAATGGTTTAGAGAACAATTGAAGCATAATCTATTTTTGAAAACGTTAGTAACAGAGTTAAGATTCAGACTATATAGCTTATATTCAACCAACTATACTGAATGAGAAATAATGTCTTATAAACATTTTGTCAGTGTAAATAAAAAAATGTTTAATCAAAAGCAATTGCTGTGTTGTGCAGTTAAAAACATCACATAAGCTTTTCTCAAGTTGTATTGTATATCCATATATAAAACCCTGACAAATTTAAATTTGTGACACACTTTAAATTCCTAAGCAACTTCTCTTTCAAAACCTTTGTTCAAACTGCATGCTGTGCAATTCCTCCAATATTTCTGTACTCTCAGAAGAATGAACAGGATAAATACATAGATCAAAAAGGGGGCACACTGCTCTCCAGAGAGCAATTAGTGATCATTTGCATAGTCTCTACAATTCAAATGTGAAATCAAAGTCATGTGTCCCAACTGATGGTTGAATTCTGCTCTATCATTTCACAGAGGAAATAATACCAAAACACAATTTTCCAGAAGAGAAAGCCTTACCTTGAACAGCTTCACATTTGAGCATATTACTTCTAATATTCTATGCATACCTGCATCTCAGGGATATCATAGTTTTCAACACTTTATTAATGACAACAGACAAGTTTCCACTTGAACCTGGTTTTAACCTTTCCATTTCCTTGCAGGGCAGTCTGGCTCCTGTTGCTTCCTAACAGTGAAATTATTCATAGTTAAAAAAAAAAAGATTTTATATCTTAAGATTCCAGTTTAAAAAGCATCAATAGTAGATAGGGAGTTGGAACATTTTTAGAAGATAAGCAAATGAGTTTTACATTTCAGGCAAATTTATAGGATTGTGTGTTGTGGTATTTGTCTATTTTGTGATGAAGAAAAGGCTGAATACAAATCATGCTATGCAGGCAGCAATTTTTATATATTTGCTTGAAACTGAGCTCCTGTGTAAACTCAACATTAAAATTGTGTCTGCCTCATGAAGTGACACACTGAACACTGAACATAAGAAGATGAATTATTTTTACCAATCCCTAGGAAACTTTAAATTATAACATCTGATCTGCCATCTAGATCAGGTATTTGAGATATCTTTAAAAGAATCTGCATTTTAAATAGAAAGGTACACCTTAAATCTGATTTAATTTACTGCAGAAGATATTAATCCACTATATTGCATGACTTCATTTTTACTAATACAAGATTTGAATGTGTGCTGATTTTGGCTACGATATAATTAATTTTTCTTTATAGTGGCTAGTATGGGGCTCTGGTTTGGATTTGTGATTAAAACACTTGAAAATATAGAGATGTTTTCATTATTGGTGAGCAGTGATTAGACAGCATCAAGGCATTTTCTGCTCCTCACCCCACCCCACCAGCAAGTAGGCTGGGGGTGCACAAGAAATTTGGAGGTGACACAGCTGGGACAGCTGACCCCAACTAACCAAAGAGGTATTCCACACTACATGACGTCATGCTCAGCATATAAAGCTGGGGGAAGAAGGAGATGTTCCGACCACTGGTGTTTTGTCTTCTCAAGTGACCATTATGCATGATGGAGCCCTGCTTTCTTGGAGATGGCTGAACACCTGCCTCGTTATGGGAATTAGTGAATTAATGCCTTGTTTTTCTTTGCTTGCATGTGTGGCTTTTGCTTTATCTATTAAACTGTCTTTATCTCAACCCATGACCTTTCTTACTTTTTCTTTACCAATTCTCTCCTCCAATCCACTGTGGGGAAGTGAGCAAGTGGCTGTGTGGGGCTTAGTTGCCACTGGGGGTTAAACCACAGCATATGTGAGGTATATGTTATAGGGATAAAACTCAATGTCAAGAAGCACGCTTTCTATATTAGTCTACTATATTAGTCTATTCTTATAAAAGAAAAATAATTTTCAAATTCAGTGTTTGTTTGGAAGAAACTTCCAGTTTTATTTCAGGTGTCCAGTTCACTGACAATTATAGAACTAGTGCCTTGACCACAGATGCTTGGTGTTTATATTTCCTGAACAAGATCCAATTAAAAGCTTACCATCTGCCATAAATCTTTGTCTCCATACAGCTTTCAATGCAAGTGACATGCATTAGCATTCAGCCTTAGCGTATCTTTCATTCACTGTTGTCAAGTTTTCCAGACATTCTTTTACTAGGAATTTTTCAAATACTCCAAGAATTTTTTTGTCTCTTTGGTTGGTTAGTTTGGTTGGTTGGGTTTTTTGCTATAGACAGAAGTTTTGGAATATAACTCGGTTATTATCAAGAAACATTTATAATGCCACTGTAGACTTAGCAGATTTGGGGGCCAGTGAGAAATTGACAGGAAAATATTGATTGGAGCGGATTTTGGAAAAGAAACATAAACAAAAAGTTTTCAGATATGGAAGTGTGGAAGAAGCTTTGTAAATAATTTTAATACTCAGGGAACACTTAGAGATGTAGGCAAGTTTGACATTTATTTTCTTTCTATCTGTTTGACATCTTTTTCTATCTGTTTGACATTTCAGATATGGAAGTGTGGAAGATGTTTTGTAAATAATTTTAATACTCAGGGAATGCTTAGTTTTTTTTTTTTTTTTTTTTTTTTTTTTTTTTTTTTTAATCAGGGTATGAATTTATATTTGGTCTCTGGAGTAAACTAGATTCTTTTGGTTAAGTTAAACACATCAGTTTCTAGTGTCATCCTATGGTGTCTGTAGGATTGACAGAGGATCTACAAGAGTTCAAAACCTTTCTTGGAAGGCAGCTGGAATGAAAAAGCTTCTCTTCTGACATCCATGTAGCACCAGATGCCCACCCACAGAAAAGGGAATAATTTTGTGGATGATACTTCAGGGTGAACACAAACACTAAGGTAGAGCCAACTATGTTGTCTCCATGGACTGTAATGGGTTTTACGTTGTGATTTCTGCTCAGATTGGAGATTCATAAATTGTAACCTCTAGAATGAGTAGAAACTTTCAGGTATTTTCTTTGGTTAACTTGAATAAAATGTATTGGAGTTTTTTCTACGTTGGCCAGCAAATTGTAATATTCTTCACATTCTAACATTTTTTTATCTGTAAATGGTGGGAAGGTTGAATTATTTTTTTCTTGGGAAATGGTTTGTAATTTCCTTCTTCCATACCCCCATGTTATTCACCTCAAAGAAGAGATGGATAATGTAGTATAAACCAAATCCATGACTGCTTAATTGTTAAATCGACTCTTAAGAATAAGGTGTGTTCCTAGGATAGTACTTAATTACTGCAATTTAAATTTAAAAGAAACAAGACCAGCATGAATGAAATGAGTAAGAAATACAGATCCACACTGAATCTGAATATGTGTCCACTTATTAATATTACTAAGCATGCCAAGTCATCTTAGATGTTTCAGAAGGTATGGCTGGATGCAAAAAACTTTGAAAGTTCAAGGACTTATTTAGGTTCCTGGATCATGGAATAGAATTCCAAATCTGTTATCAGCAGTGTTCACAGAATCACAGAATCATCTAGATCGGAAAGGACCCTGGAGATCATCTAGTCCAACCGTTCACCTAGCACAGTTCCCACCTACAGCATATCCTTAAGCTCTAAATCGACCCGACTCCTGAACACCTCCAGGGATGGGGACTCCACCACCTCCCTGGGCAGCACATTCCAATGCCTAACAACCCTTTCTGGAAAGAAATACTTCCTAATATCTAGTCTGAACTTTCCCTGGTGCAACTTGAGGCCATTCCCTCTTGTCCTATCACTTGTTACTTGGTTAAAGAGACTCATCCCCAGCTCTCTGCACCCTCCTTTCAGGGAGCTGTAGAGGGCGATGAGGTCTCCCCTCAGCCTCCTCTTCTCCAGACTAAACACCCCCAGTTCCCTCAGCCGCTCCCCGTACGACCTGTGCTCCAGACCCTGCACCAGCTCCGTTGCCCTTCTCTGGACACGCTCGAGTCATTCAATGTCCTTTTTGTAGTGAGGGGCCCAAAACTGAACACAGGAATCGAGGGGCGGCCTCACCAGTGCCGAGTACAGGGGTCAGATCCCTTCCCTGTCCCTGCTGGCCACGCTATTGCTGACACAAGCCAGGATGCCATTGGCCTTCTTGGCCCCCTGGGCACACTGCTGGCTCCTGTTCAGCCGGCTGTCAATCA
>NW_020799092.1:63329057-63402699 GCF_003259725.1 Athene cunicularia
AGTCCAGGGGTCAGATCCCTTCCCTGTCCCTGCTGGCCACGCTATTGCTGACACAAGCCAGGATGCCATTGGCCTTCTTGGCCACCTGAGCACAGTGCTGGCTCATATTCAACCGGCTGTCAATCAATACCCCCAGGTCCCAATCAATACCCCCAGGTCCCAATGTTATTTCTCAAAAGACAAAATTAGTATTAGACATTCCAAAGAAGATCTCAAATAATATCATGAGAGAGGGATGACTGCAGGGACTTTTCTTCCTTAACACCTTGAGGATAAGGCTGTGGTCTGCCCAGAATAGTCCTTCATTACTCATGAACATTGGTTATGGAACTTTCACTGGTCAGTTCTGCTGGCCTGACAAAAAGCAGTCCCAACTAAGCAAAGGCTCTGGTCCTAAAACTATTATCATATATAAATGTACCATAAAGAATCATGTCCTGTGGCAGAAAGGTACAGAGTAGATGACCCAACAAATGTTTCCTGTCCCTAATTTCCTTACTTCTACAATACAGATAGTGAGCACTGCGTGAAAAATATTGTTTAGCTGTAAAAAATCACTGAGAAGAAAAATGTGAAGGTATAGATCCACAAACACTTTTATTCACTTATGGTTCTTCTGACATGCTGAGAAAAGAAACATTGATAGATATGTGTGCACACATATATACACTCCCATCCCTTAGTATTTGATTTCCATAAAAGTGCAATGAGACTGAATATTTCTGAGAGCAATTCACCTGATTGGCATCTGAAATTCTGGGAACTTTACTTTCTTAGAAATGTAAGGCACCTGGCTTAGAAAGTAAGGAAGCAATCAGACTTTTTAAAGTGCATTTAGTAAAGACTGCTAGTGTAAAATAGGCTAGAAGGTTATTCTTCATGATTAGCTATTCAGCACACAAGGTCTTGCTTCATATGTCCTGAAGGTAGCATGCACA
The DNA here is from genome assembly GCF_003259725.1 of Athene cunicularia. Classification (NCBI taxonomy): domain Eukaryota; kingdom Metazoa; phylum Chordata; class Aves; order Strigiformes; family Strigidae; genus Athene; species Athene cunicularia. The sequence continues at coordinate 63,329,996 of NW_020799092.1, forward strand.
GTGTAACTCCATTTGTTTTTAATAAATCCAAATTATAATTTTATAATTATTCACACTGAGATCAAATCTTGGGATGGAGTAATTTCTCTCTGTGTCATTTACTAAATTTGATGGCTAAGTTTTTTTGCCTTTCTCAAATCTCAAATATTACTCTAAGTGACATATGCCTTCATTCAGTGCTTTGCCTGTAGCAGAAATATATATAGTATTGCCCTGGCTTTGGCAATTTAATTGTCAGAAATCTATTTTCTTAATCTGTGTTGCTGTAGTTTTATTTCCCATAAATACAAACTTTTATCTGGAGTAATGTATGTAACTTCTTTAGTATGCTGTTAGAATACCCTATTACTATAATTCATAATAGCTGTAAGCAAGTTTAATTCTCAAGGTAATCTCCAGTGCTGTTTGACTTACATGACACACTAAATCAGTAATTTATTTCTATACTGTTATTTATATACATTTTAAAGTGCATCTGCTTATATATTTTAGAAAATTTATATTCAGTTGGAATAATTTTACCCCTGATCTATAGAAACTAAACACTAAAATGTGACTAAATTGACCTAAATTACTCTTTGAATTGTAAGCAGAAAGCTTTAATGCTCTGACAGAAATGTTTAATATAAAAATGTTTTACTTGTTAATTCAAACAGCAATAATCTTGAACTAAGTATATTCAAATTGCCTGATTTTTTGTTCACATGGTATTCTTCTGTCCAGTTTAAACCTTATATTTAGTTCTACTTCTTAGTGAGTAAAATGGAAAGGACTCTGTGCAAGACAATAGCTAGATAAGAATACAGAGACAAAAAATTGCTACAGTATATTTTCAGTACATATCGTTTTTCTTAGAATTAAGGGCTAGAGTGGCATAATGGATCTTTAATGCCTACATTTGACAAAGAATTCCCTAGGTGCAAAAAAGCAGACAACTGTTGCCTTCTGGGTCTCCCCTGTAATAAGTCAGTCTTTTCCACTGAAGTACTGTACCACACAGCAGTAGAAAATGTTTTATTGAACTCTCAGTTTCTGATCCTTCCTCCTCAAAAGTCCATCTACTTTGTTTAGCTATTTACTTCTATTTAAACATGGCCCATTACAAATATAAAATATTTGCATATACAAATATGTAAAATATATAAATATATGTGTATGCATAACATACATAAACGGTACTAGTAGCTAGACATCAGGTCTACTCCTCATCCATCTATATGCTTAACCATTGGGCTATGAAGTTAGACCTCCATGAACTGAAATAACGTTATTAAATTATTTTCATGTACATAGCATTATTTTTTGGGTCACAGTTTGCTTTCATATTTGAGAATATTGACTTTGTGATTATAATTTCCTAATCTGTATACTTAGTTTTGTTTACAATGCTTTTTTTCTGTTTTTTCCAATTACTTTTTTTTATTTTTCTTGCTATATAGGTGAAATTTCTTGAAAAATTTCAATCAGCAGTTCTTTTGAATTACTATAGATAGGTAATATGTTCCATTGAATTCTACTGAAAACCAGAGATGTGCAGTTTTGGTTATTGCATGCTTATTTTACAATAAGGAAGGAGGTGAAGTTGGAAAAGTCAAAAAATCACACAATGCCTTAGTAAGGAAAATATTATAATTACTTTTGCATTATTTGCTATAATGCAGATTATATCAAACAACTCCAAGGTACAATCTCCTCTCTAGCTACTTTTTTTGAAGAGTCAATTTTTAAAAAATAAATTTATAGACATGCTCCTAATGACATACAGTCCAAATGTATAAAACATGCTTTGCAAGAGTCTTCATTTTCTTCTATTCCTTCTGAAGTGATCTGTAGTCATTGTGATCAAATTTATACAGTCACCATAACTCACTCAATCTATGTATTTTCTGTTATACTTTATTTATTTAATCCGCAATTTTTTTCCTCACTTTCTCCTCGTTTCTGTTTTATGACTTTTTTAACAGCTGATAAATGAATGCTTGTGCAATTGTATGCAGATTGGTAGTCTACTGATTCTGCTGAATGAGGATAGTATTGATGAGAACTAAGTATGGGTGTTTGCAACTCTTTAAGATTTCCCAAAACGTGTGACAAATACAGGTTCTGGAATTATTCTGTTCAGGATGACAATTTCTGCACTGAAAAGTCATCTTCATTGCTATTTCATATTGCAGATGAGGACCAGGACCTGTCTATAGAAAGCCATCATCTAACAGTTCTCTTTGGAAGAAGACATTTTATTTAGTCTTCGGGGGTTTTGTGGGTTTGGTTTTTTTTGGTTTTTTTTTTTTTTTTTTGTGTGTGTGTGTTTGTTTTTTTTCTTGATGTTTTCTCCTCCGTCTCCCAGACAGGGTTTTGCAGAAAGAAAGAAAAAAAATGCATAGTAAAAAATTATCTGTAGTGAAAAGAGAAACAAATAATAGCTTTCAATGAAAGGCCAAAAATTCTAGACAGGGAAAACAAGCTCATTTAAAAGTATGGCTATATAGGATGTGTATTCCTATATACCGTAGAGATTAAAACTGCATAGTTCTAGGGATTAAATAAAAACCAATTTAGATTAAGAAGTAGGTTAAATACAAAGACAGGTAAGAAATAAAAGAAGGAAGGCATCTTTAAGTTAGAATTAAAAATACTTCAGATGCACAAACTTGAAGTGTTTTATCATAAATTTCTTTCACTGCATATATTTCTTTTGGTAAAAGTCTAAGACCAGGAAATTTTATTGCATCAATTTGTCCTTTAATGCCATGCCACATCCATCTCATACATACAGATGATTTATATTCTACCTAATCTGAGACTGTAAAGGCTCGCAGACTTCTGTAGTAACTTCTAATCAGCCATTTCTATTCTTAGATTTTAAGGACTTTTTCTTATGCACAGTTACAAACATCAAATGCAAGGAAGTTTTAAATTTAAAAAAGTTTTCAGGGTCATGTGACACTTTAAGACATAACTAGATTAAAAAAACCCCAAAACAAACAAAACCCAAAAAAACAATAAACAAACACCTCTGTACTTTTCCCTGAGAAGAGTCAAGGGATAGCAAAGATATTTCAATCTATGCCCTTATCAGCATCTGTCATCACTGGCAAATTGGCACATGGGCTGAATACTCAAATGAAGCTTTATCTCAATTGCAGATGGCATTTTCATATACAGTGGAACACATGTAACTTAATTCCAACGGTCTCAGAGAATTAAACTGAATGGAGCACAATCTTGCCACCTTGTTAGTTATTATTTGCTCTTCAACACTGAACATTTGATGAAGATGTAGACACAGTGTGCTTGGCTAATAGGTGTATCTTCAGATCTCTTAACAGATGCAATGAAATATTTAGTTTCTGCCTGAACATTCTGAGACAAAAAGAAAGGATGCTGGAAAAGTTCTCCAAAACATAAAAAGTCTAGTGACTTTCTGGCCTACAGTGAATCTTATGATCTGGCCTATATGGACATTCATCTGCATGTACTAACTCTCTTTTGGTCACACATCTTTATATCATATTATTCTGTTTCACTATTGATTTGTAGAAAGAGTTCACAGAAAGAAAGGCTTTCTTCTGTATTTTTTTCCTATACCCATCTTGATGTTGGCATTTTTTTATCGGTTTTGAAACACAGCCAATGATGGTCAATATATTTTGATTTTACAAAGGTAATATTTTATACTTGACCTCTGTTTAATGATTGCATGCACTAAGATTGAAAAGTACTTTGTCATAATTAGCACCTAGTGTCTCTGCCAGCAGTGGGAAGTACACGTACCAGGAAAATAGAGACATTAATGAAAAATATCACATCATCTTAGGAAAGAAGAATGAGTTGGACACTACAGAAAAATACATAGCTCGTCATTGTTCTGCAATTGGACTGAATTTTCTAATTAGAAGTCAAAAACATTGTTTGAAGCAAATACTCTTTGAAGTACCGTTGCATAATTATGATTAGATACTTAGAAGTACTTAAGTTGAATTTCGTGACATTTGATGACTAACACCTTTGAAAATTCACTTTATCCATGAGATGGGAAAGCAGTGACCATGAGACATTGTCATGTACCTAGAATACCTTGAAAGCACAGAAGACTATTATTTCCCTAATCTGCACAAATTGGTGGGTGGAATCTCCAGGAAAGCAAGGGGATTATCCATGAAGAAACAGTTTATGAGTTTTTCTCTAGAATAGGCACATATGAAGTACAAGTTAAACATTCTCTTCATGTATGAAAGCAGTAATTTGGATTATTTGTATCAATGACGGAAGTCCTTAACTGATACAATTCCAAAGACAATGGCAAATGTTCCATTTTATTTACACTTTAACCTTTTCATGCCATGTTGACACTACTGTAGGAGCTTCTGACCTTTGCATATTTCCCTAATTTTTAAAATAATTACTATTTACTATCTCTAACTCTTAAAGAAAAAAAGTAAATAAGTAATTTTACACCTAATTTAAATAAAATTTTATTGATCCACCTAGTCTGATAATGTAAACTATAGGTAAATTTCAATCAAAAGAGCACTTAATCACAAATGCTAAAAGTGGAGATGACATTATAGCCATTAATAAATTACTCAAATACTTCACATCAACATAAATATGTTAAAATTTTGAGCCATAATTAGACATGAGAATGCAATTTATGACAAGGCTATGTGAAGTTTAAAAGTTTTCATTCCAACCAGACGTATTCTCTTGTATCCTAAATCCAAAATGTCACTATAAATTAGTTACTGTTGCAACATAAAATAGAAGATTCTAGCTTCAGGTGAACCATTAAATATGCATCTTCCAACTTTAAAAAAGACATTTCAAAATGAAAAAGTGTTGGCTCCAACTTTTTCAATTTTTATGTTGTATCAGGTGCCAGTAATGTCTTTGAAAATGATAGCCTCTGGGTAAAGCAGAATGTATACAAACTGCTTCATTTTACATCTCAGTAGACTAAGTTGACTGCATTAATCGACTGGAGGCAGTCATCATGTAGTCAAATAGACACCTTCTAGATGACCTTGCATATTTTTGTTACTAATGGACTTAAGGTTTTCTGAAATTATGTTAATCCTTAAGAGTGATGCAGGTCATACTATACAGCATTGCAAGTCTGCATCCCAGGTTGCAAAGTCAGGGGAAAAAGGAAAATAGTATCTCAAATTAAACATCTCTAGGTTTTACTGTAGGCAGAAGATGTTTCATTGGTATTGTCTCATCAGTCCTAGAATCAGCGCACAGTTCAAGTTTATTTCTACTCCCTCTCAGAAAACAACACCTGTAGCAAAGTAAGGAAATATGCACTGCTTTTCCACCTGTCAGAATAAATAAATGACATAAAATTAATATTTCAAGAGGCATTCAGTGGCTTGCCCAATGCATATTTATATTGTGTTTCCCATTGTTGATATGAATAAACAATTTCCCCCTTCATTCTTGTTTCTTGCCAAATACATGCTTTAAGCACCTGAGCTCCCTAAATTTTGGGGGGCTGCCTTAAATTTGTTTTTTCCAGGCTTTACTTTTGCATATATCCATAACTATGCCATCCATCAAACACTTAAATTTGATGGTTTCCTTTCTTTCTGTATTTCTTTGTTTTTGCACTGCCTTTTTACATTTCTTTCATTTTTCCTTGTGCTATCTTTCTCTATTTCTAGTCTGACTTTATCTGGTTTTGTAATTCTCTTTCTATACATTCTTTACTATCAACTGTTCTTCCTCTTTCTTGTTTCTATTCTTATTTATTTTAAAATTTCTTTTGTTGTTATATATTCTGCTGTATTATTTTTTCTCTATATACATTTCTTTGTCTCCCTTTTTAGTTTTTTTTGTTTTGTTTTGTTTTTGTTTGGGTTTTTTTTGTTTTGTTTTGTTTTTTTTTTTTACTTTACATGTGGTGCTATTCTAACCACAATAAATCATTGGCATACTTTACTTCATATAAATTAAAAAAAAAAAAAAAAGAAAATGCATTGCTTTCAGAAGAAGAATGCTGGGATTATTGGCAATATTATGCAATTTTTCAGAGAGTTACTGGTCAAGGAAAATAATTAGAAAAATCTAAGATACTGTGTGCTTTAGTACATTTTGTATCTCCACTGTCATTGCTGCCAGGAAAACAAATTAAAAGCAATAAAATGTTACTATATACTCATAGTTTAGCTAGCGAATTTAAGAGCTGTCCAGAAAACTTGGATAACACTAAAATGTTTAAAGGTGGAAAATGAACCATATTTTAATGTCCTTGTCAGTCTGGAGCTGAACTAGCATGACTTATGTTAAGGTTCAACTATATTAATAATGATATTTGTTGTCTCTTTTGACAGGTCTTCGGAAGGACTATCTAATTTCTTTTTCTTATTAATATAATGTGATACTTTCATTATGAAACCAATTTTTAAAAATATTATCAAACTTCTGCTTCTTTCTGTAACTTCTATCAACTGTTTCATTTTTGTTAATTAGATCCAAAGAGAAACTAGTTGTAGTATTATTCATTAATTTATATCTGTGATGTTCTTTACAAAATCCCAACTCATGTGTAGGTATCTTCTTTATCTGTGAAATCTTAGCTCCACTGACATCAACTTGACCTCAAAGAAGCCAGAATTATATTCATGTACTTTGAAGAATATCACTCATACACCACTGCTGGCAACACTTTCTAATATATGCTTTCCATGTATCGGCATTGTTTTCTTATTATATCCTCTAAGAGAAAATTCTAAAACATCATCAGTTCAACAAAAATAATCTGGTTTGGGTTGAGAAATAAATAAGATTCAAACTTTTGCGAGTGTATCTAAATTGTTTTGAAATTTTCATGTATAAATTTTGCTTATATTACAGTCAAGTACCAGAGTTTATAATTTTTTGCCCACTTCTTGAGGTGCACCTGTTGACCTTATGCATGCCCTTCATTTCTTGCAAATACAAAGTAAACCAGGGTATTTTAAATGGCAAACTGTGTGCTAAAGCGTGCTAAAGCACCAGGTTTCATTTCACATTGTCAATAATTGAAGTGTGTTCACATGGTTAGCTACCATCACTAAGACTGTGTTAATTTATTTTGCCACAGAAAACTGTTAGAATTCATGCAGGATTTTTTTTACATTTAAAAACTTCAAGTCTACCAAGAAGGACTTTTTCTTGTGCATATGCAAAAAAAAAAATTACAAATCAGAAAAAAAAAAATAGTCAAAATTCTAACTGAATATTGGTTCATCATGTACAACACATTGTACACGCATTTCCTTGTGGAAACATACTCCACACTATTTCATTTATTAACAGATTCATAGTCACAGAGAGGAAAGACAAAAAATGATTATTTTTGAATCATGTGAGCTGTTCTACAGAATACATTGAAGAAACTGATAATGAAAGTAAACATATGCTTATTGCTTGTCAAGTTTAGATCCTGGTCATGGTATGACAGGAGATTTCCTAGTGCAGTTCTGTGTTCCAGTTAAATATCACATATATACTTTGTATATGTCTAAACTTGCTGTTTAAGAAAATGTCCAAATATTTTGATTTATCCAAGATAGCTTTATTTAATCTCTTCATGAATACATGAATATTGAATGAATAATTATCAGAGCTGAGACTCAACCTAAGAGTATTTAATCCACAAATTCATCTCCCTGTGGAAAGAAATTACCTTATGCAGCACCTAGGGTAATTTCTTTGCCATGGTGCATCAGTTCTGACCTTTTCCCTATATTCACTCCCAAAGTATATGAGATGATCCTCAGCATGTATGGCTCCTTTAGGACACACCATAATTTTCTCAGTTAGCTATGAATTCTGTGGATTCCAGTGTGTGTTTGAACTCTGAAGAATTAAATTTCTGCCTTCAAACTTTTCAAGCATTTTGAACTCTATGAAGAGAAACTCACTTCATAAGATCAACTGAAATACAACAGGCAAGCAAAGAATAGTACCATTTTCCATTTGAAATATGGAAACAGCAAATAATATCAGTATAAAATACATTATAAGTTTTGTATAAACAAGAGTCTGGATCTAACATACCTGTTTACATATAAAGAAACCAAGGTCTCCAGTGCTTTCTGTGGGGTACAGTGTTTCATTTGTTTCACCTATCCAGTTTCATCACTACAGCTCATGCCTGCCTTTTCCCAACCTGTATACTGTGGTTTATGCATCCCTTCAACCTATAGGCTTTTGTACTCTTCCACTATAGCTACCATACCTGAACTCACAACTCCCGTTCCTCAAGAAATTGACTCACCACGGAAGATATGAGCTATCATCAGGCCTGGAGAAAGGTTAGAAAAAGGGAGAACTCTATCTCTCTTAGTAAAATACTGTTCAGCAAGAGATTCAATATTCCACCAAGACAGATTCTGTCATTTCATGGCATGTAAAAATTCCTCTGTGAAGGAAGGTGATGCCAAGCATTTTCTTTTAAATTCTTTCTACTTTGTTATCCAGTGTCCACTTAGCATGACATTCACATGAGTTTTAGGAGCAGAACCCAACAGTCTCCTGCCCTGCCTGACCCGCAAGAGTGCAGTCTTTCTTCCTGTTGGCTGGCACCCATGAATCCTTTTTGTTCAGCAGCACAACAGGATAGTCCTGCTGGACTGGGACTTTCTGAGCAGAGGGAAGGGAGGGGAAGCTGGTTAACTAGCACTTCAATTAATTTACTTAAAAATTTAATCTGAAGTACAGAAGCTTGTGACAATAGCTGTATTAGCAAAGCCCTCTAGTGGAAATGCATTTTAAACTGGTAGCATCTTTTTTCCCCCCCTGATCACTTAATGTTACCAAACAGCATCAGAAAGATTCATCAACTTTAATTGTATCAGCATGGATAGGATTTTTTTTCTTCCAAATTTCTAACTATCCATCTGTAACAGCAAATTTTGACAGCGAACACTTAACACTTAATAAGGAACTTGGGGTTTAGACAGAATTGATAAATCTTTATGATCATAAGTGGAAGGAGGATAACAAAGTGAGAAGCTGGGGGAAGAAAGCTTGTCTGCTCAAATAAACAGAAGAGCTTACATTTTTATTCCACTACAAAATGACCTACAAAAAAGAGTTTTTCACTATCAGAGCTCTCAAATTTACATATTAAATATAAAAGAGGGCCTAAGCCTGAAGCAGCTACTATCAACACAGTTCCTAAAGATCTGTCAGCTGCTTGTATATCTTTGCCGTTTATTCACTTGTGATCCAGGAGCCTAAATACTGTTTTTCATTCTTGAAACTGCTGCCTCTAGGAAGGTTTGTTGGTTTGTTTGTTTTGTTTTTTTTTTTCAATTTACAAATAACCTTTGCATAATAAACTACTGAACATGTGTACTAAACATAAATATATTATATTTGAATTGCAACATAATATATTAATTTAAGAACAAGTATTCCAAATGTTAATTCTTTTAGAAGATAAACAGCAGTTTTGGACCAGATAGTTTTGTGTTTGATGCTAGCTGTTTTCATTTGAAACCTTATTGGGGCACTCTGGGAATGCAACAGGGCACTTCTCCATGTACTTGCCAACACCAGTGCCTTAAGGCACAACTGGTTTCAGTTGTCAGGTGTCAGAAGATGTTTTTCTGCATCATCTCATAGTTGCTTTCTGGCTTCAGGGCTGTCAATGTTTACATTAACATCCACAATTTGTAATTTCTGTTATTATTAAGGGTTTTCCCTCCCCTCTCCTCAAGTTCAGTGTAGAGCTGAATGAGTAAACATTTAACTGAGAATGAAGAAAATATTTACTGTCCAAAAATTTATTTAAAAAATATAGGCATATTTTTCCTCAGAGAAAAATACCAGGTCACTTCTATTAAAAGAATACCACATTATGCATCCATGCAGTGTATTCAAAGATTAGGCTGGTAACACGGATTTCCTGTAGTAAAGATTAGTCCTTATGTGCAACCCCCTTCCACATATCAGAAATAGTGATGGACTCTGGTAATAGGTACCTTTTAGAGTATCATGTATAGAGTCTTACCTTAGACATTGCACTCCCTTATGGGGTGTCACAGAGCACATTACTTCGGGCAGTAGCAAGGGCAGGCTGTACTGCAAGGGAAGAGAAGCCAGGAGTGACAAGGCTGGCAGGGCAGTGACCCCACCAACAAGGGACACCATCCCACTGTAAGTATATGAGAATAGCAGAGGGTTTGTGGCAGCGACCAGCCCACAGCCCTGTGATTGCCGGTCATGTCCATGCAGGTCTGAGAACAGGCCAGGAAGCCAAGTCGGTGAGGCCAGGTCAGTGACAGCAAGGTGCAGTGCTGGGCAGAGGTACAGCTGCAACAGAGCTCACACAAGGACCTAGAGCAAGGGACTGAGCTTAAATGCAGCTCCCAAGCCAACAGGAAAAGACCCCACAGCTCCTTCTCACAGCTCACCTGTTTTCACAGCAGTCTGATCCCAGGTTACACAAGCTAAGCCAAATCAGATCTGACATCGAACATAGGCAGCCAAGCATCCATGGAGTGGAGGAAGATGTTACAAAGCCTCTTGGTCCATTCAGGGCCTTGACATGGTCTCCTTATTGCACAATCTGTTTAGTGATTTAGATTATTGTTTTGGAAAAGTATCTAGGTAGTCTTAGTATCAGGAAGAGTGTTGGCAGAGTGAGTTTACCAGGTCACATGTTCAAAATCAGAGTTGAAGGTTTGGAAGACAGCAAAAAACATCAGAGCTGGTAGCTGATTAGCTGATTAGCTACAGAGAGAAAAGGAAATTGTTGGTTTAAGTTCTGATCTGTGGGAAAATTATAAATAGAAAGAAATGAATTTAATGAAAACAAATAACAAATATATTTCAGAGAATTAGATTCTCAAAATATGGTTTCTGTGTAACAATCTTTCCAGGAGAGGTGATTTCTAAAGAAGATATGATTGCCAAAAGCAAGTAAAATATTTGTGTTTCAGTACAGATTTATCTTCATCTCTGTCATCATTGAGTCCCCAAAAGACCAACATGTTCCTCCTGACAGCACTCCAGTACAAAATGTTGTTCTATCCATTATGAACAGAAACCATGAACATGGGAAGGCTTACTTGCTCAGTGATGGAAAGGAAATCAGGGGCAGAGTAAGACACAGTCTAGTCCCCTAAGTCTTAGCCACTATGAGCAATTAGACAGGGGTTTATCTGATCAGACATACGGAGCTGCAGTAAAGTTAGTCACTTAGACAAAACCAAACATCCTCACTAGCGCTATTTGCAACAAGCTATTGGTAATGCCCCAAACAGGTCAGATGATCACACCCTTACTATGCCTATTCCTCTCTATTGACTTCAAAGGGTCTAGTGTGGGTGTAGATCTCTTAACATTAGCAGGTAAATGTCATGGTGAATATCCCCATTTATTTCTGTTCCTCTCAGAAACTCAGGGCAGAAAACATGTTTGTACAACCATAAAAACTGGAATTAGTTTCAAGAGCTGTACTTTTAAAACAGTTCACAAAAATTAGCAACCAGATTGTGTGAGGTACTTGACAAGCTGGGTGCTTGGGCATTATGAAAATCCAGACTCTTTTTAATTGCTGAAGCAAAAGATAATTTCTTCTGAAAATCTGGTCTGTAGTTTATGTGCATATTGATAGAGTAATTTAAACCTCAATGTACAAACTTAAGCAGTGGCAATGATAGGATGAAATTCTATATAAATATTCTCACTATTTTTGCAGATTTTAGGGCCAGGGAGGACAATTTATAATGTACCAATTTTTGCTTCATACATAATGTCAAGGAATTAATCCACTAATTTTTATACTGATCCCATAAATTCTATTTCAGCTATAGCATATATTTTAGTTATGCTTTACCAGCATTACCAGTGATCCCAATATAAGGGCAAGACAGACAATACTTGAACATGAATCACAGTGACTTAGGAGCTTGAGATACTGTCATATCATAGAACAAGTAGAGTTCAAAAGACTGTTTTATGTCAAAGGAAGAAGACCCAACTGCAACAATTTCTTGACTGAGTATGAAGAGAAAGAATATTTTATTATTGGTCTAGAGGTTATTAACATTATGAAGAGAGAGCACACACATTTCTCTTACAGGAGTGTTACATTTGTGAACAGAATATGACTGCTGTGCAAATGATCAAAATGATGCAGTTTTTCCTTTTCATGCAATAGGGGCCTGATCCTGGCACATAAAGTTAATGGCATTTTGCTACTGTCTTCTGAGACACCTAGGGCTAGGGCAGATCTTAATTAAAAATCCACATAAGCACATATTATTGTCATGGAAAAGTACATTCATTAATCTGAAAATATTATAACTTGTTCAGAGCACCAGGTTGGATGAGCTGTCAGAGGGTTACAAAGGTTATTATAACACAAATGCCACCTTCTGTAACATCTTTAGATTTGCAATGAAACTGCTAGTTAAACCAGCTGCAAAAGGAGAGCAGAGACCCATTAATGAGTACAGGGGTCATGCTACCATTCTGCAAGGGCACGTGTCAATGATTTAACAATTACAGCAGTAACAGTAGTTCAGACCAGGTGGATAATTTCTGTATTAGAGAAACTGATGAAGCAAGGCATAGATGAATTTTGGGCCTGGGAAATCTCAAAATTCTTGTAAAGGGAAATGATCCTAAAAATTTTACACTGAATTTAATGTGAGATACTGCCACCTGCAACTTCTGAAGAATTTTTGCTAAGTAGTACAACACGAGACTATGATGTTCTGAAATAGTTCAACAGGATAATAGTAGGATTTTTTTTCCAAATAAAACCAGTAAGTCTCAAAATAAATTCTCACTGCATTCACAACATTCTACTTCTACTATTATGACACTTTTCATAAAACATATGGTAGGAATATGCAAAGGTTTAGAGGCATCACATTTTCAAAAATTAGTCTTCTCAGTAGACAACACCACTAAATCCTGTTGTACAGGATACTTTGACAGAACTAACCATTACATCCCCTTCCACCACCAATCTAATTTCCAGAGCTACTGTTTACATACTGTTCACACTGGTCCACAATGCAAATCTGTGAATTTTTCACTGTCACATAATCAATAGCCAATGTTTTACGCTTCCCTGGACATTTTTAAAGATTTCTTTGTTTACCTTAACCTCTGTCTCTTCACATTGTGGTTAGAGTTGAAGGCGTAAAAGCCTCACATAAGCTAGCTTCAAACTACCATTTTAACTATTATTGTCTCACACAAATGTTTAAAAAACAAAACCAACATAACTTATTTCTACTTGAATTCAGCTCTTGAATCTATAGACCTTTTTACCTACATTACATACAAACACCAAAACATCTACTGGACCTGTAAAGCAAATCCTGAAGTAGAAAGGTGCAAAAAGTAATACTGCAGTGAAATTAAAGTTGAGTATAAAACCTTGAAATAATTGATGATTAACAGGGACAGTGTAATAACAGTCAACTAAAAGAACTCTGGAAGGCTGAAATTCAGAAGGGCAGTATTAGGAGAAGCCTGAAGAATTTAAGAGATGGAAATCTTCTATTGGAGATCCCAAAGCCATCCGAGTTCCTCATTGCAGTCTCAGTTTGCAGTCATGTAATGAATACTGGTAAACAATAATGCTTTTAATGTCAGATTTAAGTATTTTTTTTAAACGTGTATTAAAACCTAAAGTACTTTTCCAATGGTTGTGTCTCTAGGGTGAAGTTCAGTTCATTTGAGAGATATATAGTCAGGGATAGGTGGAAAGAAGCACATTTTTTTTCTGAGAAAAAAAAAATCTAGATCTTGATACTTGTTTTCATTCCCTCTGAAAGAGAAGTAGAGATCTCAGTATCTTTTTTCTTAAAAAAAATCACTTGCCTTTAATATTTAATATTGTGGAAGAAAGATATCTATGAGGTGTTTAAGACATTTAAAAATTACTGTTGGGTAATGTCTTACTGTTCCTAGTGTGTGTGCCTTAATTAAATGTCTAAGGTGAAGAGAATACATTTTGATGTAAGGATCCACCTAGATATAGAAAATACAGGTTTTCACCTCTCACATGCTTTATTTAAAGTGGGAAATTTAAGGTATGTTTTCTGTATCTCAGCTACAGAGTTAGGCTTTTTCTCTCAATGAATAACTACCTGCTTCAAGTGACAAAGATCCAGTAAAAAGGTGTTACTCTGTTTGAGTCATAGTGCATAGCTAATATAAATATCTCTCAAGCCAGGTCACATTCAGAAAAGGACTAAACATTAAAACAAATTTCCGTGTTTGATACTGATCTTAGATCTACGTTTTCAAAAGGTTGGCCTGGTAACATGTTCATGTATAAAGTGCTTGTCAGCTGTGTCAGTGCTCTGTCACCAAGACAGAGCTGTAGTTCAAAGCTTCCTGCTCTCCAAAAGAAACAGAAATCAAAGGCATCAGAGTCAAATCCAAGGATGTTGAAATAATTCAGAATTCGAGTAGTCTCTAAATACAGCGCTGCTTGCAGCTGAGAGAAGAGAGTAAATAAGCGTATCCATGCATAGGCTAAGAGAACAGCTGCTATTACAGCAAATTAGGATGTCAAAACCCAAAACAATGCAAATATTGATTTAAAGCAAGACTAAAGCAGTGGAACGTGACTCCCAAAGCAGGCTTATGTTCATGAGGGATTCACTTTGCTTTACTTTTCTGCTATTAGGGAAATAGTATATCAGGTATGAGGAGATAGCTCATATGCCAGTTAGATATGAAAAGGGTAAGATCTGCGGGGATGTTTGCCAGAAAACAGTAAATGAAGCTGAGTATTGTTGAACTGCGGAGATGATAAGAACAAGTGTTGTTTATTGGTTTATTTATCTGATTATAGCTGGCAAGAGAGAAATCAATATAGTTAGTGAGGGATAAATTGAAGTCTTGTTACCTAGTATAACTTGAACAGCTTGTGCAGAGATAATTAGCACAACCTGTCTTAACTAAATTGGTGTTTAAAAGTGAAAGGTGATAGAACCAATTTTCTCAACATTTATTATATGTCATGGTAGCACATGAGGAGAAGCCTTGCTAACTTGGATAGATGTTACAGTTCTTATTTATTTTTAAAAACCCCATACACTTCTAGTTGTGTGTGTGAATGGGTATATATAAACAAACATCGGAATACACTGCAAACCACAACGAAAACATGATTAAAAAGAAATCTCCGTCATTATTTGTATATATATTCAGCCAAGGGAACAAAGTCATTTTGAGAAATTTATTTACATTTTTTTCTTTATTTTTAAGTGGAAAAGTGAAATTTCCTTCTAGCTAAAAAACAGAATTTATACATTATACAAGAAAAAGGGTCTTCAGTTCATCCACAGACATAAAGAAACACCGTGGACTAATATCTTACAAGAGAGTGCACTAATATCTTATAAGAGGAGACTGGTTGTTACTGTGAAGGAGAATCAGGGTCAAAGCATGTCATGTGCATTTTCATTTGGTAAAGTGGTCCTTCATGATCTCAAAAGAATTGTGGTCATACTAGAAAAGGCTTAAAGTAGAAGATAATTCATACAGGGTCTCATGCACAGGAAAAGAGGAGAGGTCCTTCATCTTAGCAAACCCCTGTGGTTGAAATGACATTATAGATCTTCCCTAGTTAAACTGTGCTGGTCCTAAGAGAATTCCCAGAAGAATTGTTGTATAAATATAGTGCAATGAGATATAAAAAACAGAAATAATTTTTTAACATACATTGGGATGATAGAGGTTTATGTTTTTGTTGCCTTGGAATTTTTTTTGATTGCTTCAATTTTCAGAAAGAGATATTAAAAAACCAAACCAAACCAAACCAAACCAAACCAAACCAAACCAAACCAAACCAAACCCAACCAAGCAACCAACCAACCAAAAAAACCCCCAGAATTTCCTTCCTATCCACACATGCTCAGAATGTAATATCACAAAAGAATCAAGAAGAATAATATTGAAAATAAATTCACAAAATTATGGGAGATGTAAACCACAGTGAGAAAAATATGTCCAGTGGAAAAATTACAAGTTTTAACCTTTAAAAAATAAACAAGAGCTACTGCTTTGTGGTTCTTTTTGTTTGTTTGTTTGTTTGTTGTTTCCCATGCTTCAGTAACTATTGCTAGACTCTCCTTGCCTTCTTGACGTAGATAACTTTGACCCAACTTTATTCATCTGCAGTTTACTTTAGTTCGGTGTTTATCATCATTCTCTCTGAGAACCAAGTGTCTCCAAAGTGATTAATCACTCTTCTAAGAATTCTAAATTTACTCTCTACTGAGACTTTGACAACTACTTGGAAAAAAAAAAATCATAAGGGAAGAGCTTACCCTGAACCTGGAAAACTGTTTCAAATGACATGGTAGTATAAATATTTCTGGCATCACATTTGGAAAGACTGTGAATGATATGCAAGAACTGGAATTTAGTGTGAACTGTTTTAATAGGTTGATTTTTCCAAATATTCCAAAACCTGTTATTTAGAAATTCTATATCACAGAACAGTTGAAGAAATAATTCTGTTAAAATGTACCAGTTTATGAGCTTTTCATTACAGATATTGAAAGTTTTCAAAAACTATTTACAATTCTTGAAATAAAACCATAATTTGGAATAGTTAATAATTTCAAAATTGCATTAACAATGACTTATGTGGAAAAATAATTCAGGCTTAATCGAAGAAGAATTATTCTTCTCCATGTTTTCTACAAAGGATACACTGCTGTGAGTATTGAGAAGTCATTGAAAAAATATCATCCAGTCACATTTCAGGATTACTACAAAATCTCATCATATTACACTTCTTGGAATAAAATAAAGGGACCAGAACTCATTTCATAATGAAACTGACAACATCTTGAGGATGTCATTTCAGTAAACTGATCTACAAGTGGAAGATTACATTCAAATTCAGAAAGACTTGTAATTACTTTTAGTTAAAAACAGGTCATAAAAATGACGTTTTAAAATCAGATAAAATAACTATTAAATAAAAAATAATATGTTCTTTACAACATTACATTTTGTTATAGGTTAAATAACATATAGTATATATTGCTAGGTAAAAGCTTTACTATAAACATTTTTTACATGTATTTAAGAGATTTCTTAAATTAATATAGTTAGGATTTTTTTTAAAAAAAAACCCACTTTGTAAGCATTGTTGAAATAAATCTGTCTTTATAAATGTCATTCAGTGGTTTTATCTTCCTAGGATTTCCCCCATGTCCTCATTGTTATATTAGGTTTATAATTTCTAAATATTTTGGGCACAAAAAGCTGTAAAGAATTTCAGTACTTTATTAGCTCTTGAGATGACCCCTACTATATGAGAGCAATCAATACCATACCCATGTTTAAAATACTGGGATTGCCATCCTGTTTCTCAAGGCTTATACTTTACATGTCTAATACAATAAATTCTCTTTTTCATTCTCATTGTTATTTAATACAAAAATGCCCAAGCAGAGTTCTTATCTTACTCATGTCACTTTGAACTTTGTCAGTGTAAGAAACACAAAATGATCCTAGTTAGTCACCTAGCTATGTGAATTCTGCACTGATGAATAAGGAATGTGATGTCTATTCATAATACCCAGGTTAGTATCTTTATTCTTCTGTTTCATTTGACTGAGAATAACAGAAATGACATAATTTTGTGGAAGCTGCATAATGAGGCTACTTTTTAAATGACCTAATAATGTAAACATTGTAATATAAACTGTGGCACTCTATCATGCTTTATGTATGATTTTAAATACAAATTTTAAATGATGCTTAGAGGCTGACCTGTGACAATGCAAGACTTGAGTGCCATATGGGCAAGAATAAATTTATCCTAGTTTCTAACTTTAAAATGTTATGATCACTACTGTTGTCTTTTTACAGAACCTATGAAGGAAGAAGCAGAGGAAGACATTCCCTTGAAAGTTTCGCTATGAGTATGGAAGCTATGTGAGGAAGATGCTCCTCTGTGGTACAGTAATACTGAGCACTATGCTCTATTGAGAAATGCTTATTTAAAGACAGGTGTCTATAAAGTAACCAACTACTCATTTTTTCTTAGATAGTGCTAGGGAGATGCAGTGTTACCTACATATAAAACACAATTATGCTGTCATTAAAATAAGTGACTAGAAATTTTTTCTACTCAATGGGAGAAGGATCGAAAATATGTGCATATAAAATTAGAAAATTTAAATGGTGATATAATTATGGTGAGTTGTCTGCTTTTATCACTTCAGGGAGGATGTAAGGGACAGACATTACTCACTGTTACAGTTATGTGAAGCATGGACTGGGAAAAAACAGCATGAGCAGAAGTGTCAGGTTTAATGCAAAGTTAAATCCAGAGTTCCTTTTGTACCTAAAGGAAGACTCTCATAATATGTTCTCCTGGTTAAAACAAACAAACAGACAAACTTCCAGATTTCCCTTCTTTCTGGCTGAAATTTCATCTGGAAGAAAAATGTGACAGCAAAAGACAGAGTCTAATCAAAAAACCCGCCATATTAAATGTCAATGGCAGGAAACACTCTTCATCTTAAATGGATGAGTACATATATAAGAGTGGCTACTACTGTTGGACAGCTTTCTAGGGATGGCAATATTTCTTTTCAGTTTACCACTTTCAGAAGCCCTTTCTTGTTCCAAGCAGATTTTTCTTCCAAAGATCCAGAAACTTCTGACATCAGTCCACCTTAATAAAATCAATTTTTATAGTCTGAAATTATAGGATTTAGTTAGGGGGAGAATAGTCCCTAAGTGACAAAATATTTCTCATTTCATAATGTTATCCTTGTTTCCAACTTCAGAATATGAAATAGAATTAATATCACTAGATTTTTTTAAAAAATATTTTTAGTCTTCTGTCTTTAGGGCTGATCTTTATGATTACATTACAGTATGTTTTCTGCAATTAATATTTAGACTGAAGTTAATGACTCTTTAAAGAATCAGATACAGGCTGTTGGCAACAAGGAGGAATTATCACAGTGCAAGACATTTATTCAGTGCGAAGGTACTGAAAAAAAAAAGTAAAAGCATGAAATGGAGGGATTATCTACTTCCATCTCAAAACACTAAGCATATAAAAAGTGTCAAGCAGCAACATCTACCGATTTACAACAGAGGAAATGTTACATACTTACCCGCTCAAGATTCAAAGATGGAAAAAGCAATTGGATTCTCATCAGCAGAATGCTGGAAAAGATGATAATTTCAGCATCTGAAGTACTTGTAAATAATAAAATTACATAGTGATACCCTAACCTCTTACTGCAGTGGAAAGAAAAATTAAGTCTACGGTCTAAATCAACTACAGACAATGATCACAGGATAGCTTCAGTAAAAATACTTTTTACTTCATAAATAACAGCTTCTGCATGTCACATTAGCACACAAAAAGGAAAGAAACTTCCTGCAGAAATAGGTTTGTTCCGTTGTTTCCCTTGCAGCAATTACAATATGCTTATCAGAGGAGTGGTCATTAGTGTTTTTTAATTTTTTATGATTGCCTAGTAAATACTATCCCATGGCAACTGCAATGTGGGCTATAAAAGACATTAGCCATGCCTTTAGAAATTTACAGGCTAAATGGACAAAAAGCAAAGGATAAATAAGAAATCCAGAAAATGTCACTAATAGGCAGTTTGGTTTTAGTGGGATTATGACAGAATAATTTAGCAGTTATATGCCTCCAGGAAAAGAAAATATCCAGTAGGATTAACAGTGAAGAATACTTGGAGGTCCTTTGCTTTGTATTGTTTCAGCTCATGTAACAGCTACAGTGGATTACCTGGAGGTTGTTGTGAGGTTCTGCCCTACAGATCTCAAAAAATCTTTCAGAAATATGGAGCAGTATGGGGAAGACACAGAGATTATATAATGAAAGAAATAAAAAGGCTGTAATGGTAATGTTATACAAAACAGGAACATTGAGTAATTTGGAAAGGTGACAAGAACCTTTGAGACGTAGCCATAACAAAAAATGAAGCAGTCTGAAAAAAAAACTTATGCAGACATGTAACAGTAAATAGATTTTTTTCAGGCTCAAGCAAAAATGAATTTTCCATTTCTCATCACCTCCTTTGTTTTCTTTTTACTGATGTTAAAGAATATAATAGACAAAGTTTATACAATTGACATTATTTTGTATATTTTAAATTTAATTCTCTCCTGAATCCACTAAAAGCCTTTAATATTTTCATGTGAATGCTTGTTGAACTAGATGTTCTTTTCAAAACCACTGTCATTATTTATGACCAATGAATTCTGAGTTGCTTTTGTTGCATACGTGGTCATATAGTTCACATGTGTCCTTACTGTAAAGCTCATAGAATGAAATTTCTTTTGTACACTTGGGTATGTGTTCAGTTTTCTGTTCCTGTGAACTTTGAATTTGTCTATTCAAATATACATCCAAAAAGTAAGTTAAAAAAGATTGTTGAATATATTTCCTTGTAAGTATATCATCACAGAAAACAGCAAAATTTTAAATTCTGAGATATTATACTGAAGATCTCAGACTAAATGAAATTATTTTGGAGGTTTCATTTCTCACAGTATTTTGTCTTGTGCATTTATTAAAAGCTCTGATACCATTTTTCAAATAAAGGAGTGTAATTGGGCACTCCTTTCAACAGTTTTTAAGGAATCTAATCTGTAAATAGGCCAAGGATTACAAAGCAACTGATTATGTTAGTAAATAGTGTGTGGCAATAAAATTGGGTGTGAAGAATAAAAAAGTTCGTGTCGAGCAGATGCCAACCTAAATACATTTCAGTAGCATTTACTTCCAGTCATCTCTAGTCTTGTCCTGCAGATGCAGTGCTAGTTCCTGGCTGGAGCACGGCAGGGACATTCCTGGGGAGCAACTTGCAGTTTCAATTAATCTGAAAGGAATCAACCTGTGTGCTCTGAAACAACTTTATGAGCATATCAAAGTATGATTACTGACGCTGATGGAAGATTTGCTCTCCAAAAATACATAACTTTAACTAAAAATTTAATAAAGTGAATTACATGCTTCACTATATCTCTTATAGAATAAGCAAGGGATGAGTTTTAGTAATAAATCCTGTAAACTGTAGTGTGTATTCTGATCTACATAAAGCATCTTTAAAATAGTAAGATTTATTTTAATTATTTGAATGATAATTAATCAGAAACAAATCAAGAAGGTATCACAATGCACATGCTGAAGCAAAGAGAAATTCTGAATGCAATCTGTACTTCAGCATCGCATTTACCAGGAGTCCTTAGTTGCTCAGTCTGTAAGTGTAAAACAGAATTTTTTAGCGAATGAAAGTAATATTTTCCTTAACCATGTCATGAAAAGCAACAAAGTCTTTTCTCCATTAAAAAAAAAAAATAAAAAATTAAGAAAACAAATCAACCTGAAGTAGACACCCAGCACAGAAAATTGAAGCTCAGGGCCTTCAAGTTTAAAAATGTTATAAGCAACTTGGAAATAGGGTCATATAACAAAACATTTTGGACTAATTCAATCGTTATTGCTTGCTAGCACAGATTTTATTCTGCATTATCATTTAAGGAAAAGAAGCAGAAGTTCATGTACGTGTTTAAAGTTTCTGACTATGTATGCATATGTACAGCTATTACTATCAAGAATAGATCTAGACATGATGGAGAAGGGTAGAAGGCTGTGCGCATTATATACTGGTCCTTCTCACATGGCACAAAACTTGGTACTACACCACATGGTACTACACCACACAAACCAAGGCAGGTTCCTTTTCTGTTCTCACAGTAAATCCATGCTTGTTTTTGAGGCATAAATATCATGTATACAAGTCCTTCTAATGTCAACATTATCATAATTCCTAATAAAATATAAATAAACATAACCAAAGAAAAACAAAGCAAAAATCCCCTTACCATGCTTTGATATGTGTTTAGAGGGAAGAATGTTTCCCACCACCTTGCTACTCTTGAAGTAGTGATGATACCTGAAACTCACTCTCAACATTGCTTTAAATGTGTTTTCCAGTTGAAACAGAATGGCTTACATGTTCTTCTGCTCCAGTGATTTCCATTTCTCACTTAAAGAAAATTTGCTTTGCATGAATTTAATATTTGGGAAAGTGAAGGAGTAACACCACTGTTAAGAACCAGATATGAGGCAGGCTTTTATTGTGCCATCTCAGTCCTTGCATGCAAATTTTGCAGCTCTATGTCTTGGCTTATGAAGCAGAAGCTCCCAGTGGTCTTGGGTTATGCCAATCCTCAAAGCCTAAATGAACAAACAACTTTTGTTTTTAATTATTACTGTGTATTTCGGTTTTAGATGAAGATTGATTTATAGATGTATCTGTGGCATTAATTTGTGTCTCTAAATAGAACTGTATCTTGTCACATTACAATTGCTGATTATTTTATTTTAGAAACAAATATAGATAAAGGCAACGCCAAATCTTTTGGTTTTAATTTCTAAAATAAAGCAAGCATTGACTAAGAAACAGTGCTCCGGAGACTTGAAAACAATTAAATTGATGCAGAAACAAACCAGATTATAAAAATATAGAAGATCCTTCCAAAATTATTTAGAATTTTAATTAACAAAGGTTGCCAAAACATATTCATTTTTAAACATGCATATATTTTTCATCAAGAATGACATTTTTACTTTAATATTATATGAAATTATGGTTTCAGCTTTGACCAGCAGTATAAAGTTCAGAACTACAGTTGCTAAGTATAGCTTTATAAAATTTCTAGCCAAATGAAAAGCTAACAGAAGAAATCTTTACAGAAAACCTGTTACCTTGTAATTCTACAGCCCAGTTTTCCTGAGTCAGGATGTTCAAATATATCAGAACATCCACAGTTCTGAGTTTTTATTTGAAAACAGGGCTTTGAAGGCTTGCCCACATATAACAGACACAAATTTATTCAGTCTTCATCTTATTTCTTCTCATGCGTAAATGGTTGCGTTGAGTGTTATAACTGCAAAGAAAAACAAACCTGTTTAAAAGCAGTGGTTCTCCAGACTCGCAGAGATACATTCGGTAAAGTTTGTAACTGTAGTCTATTGACAGACATGAAATATTTTTGAGAAGTATTTGCCCTATATGGCACACAATAGCCACAGACCAAACCATGGAATGGAAAGGAATTAAATAAAAACTTAAGTTTGAAGAGTAAAAAATATCGTGTTCTAGCTACTTGCAGATTTGTACATGGGCATATTGTATTTTCTCTGTCAGCTGTGTCTTCAATTTATTCTTTTCATTGAGCAGGTACATATTGGAAATATTGTAAAAGTGACAATTTTTCTGAGTTGGAACATCCTGTATATGACTAAACATATGGGTTTCTGGATAACTAAAAGCTGCAAAAATATATTTATTCTTTTAAAATAGAAAAAAAAACCAACAGTTTTTATTGGAGTCTGAACATTTTAAAACTTGAGTTATTTAACCCCAGAAAACTAGATGGAAAATTAAAGTAATTTAGAATTAAAAACATAGTATATTAATTTTTAAAATGTCAACATGAAATATTTCAATTTGGGGACATTTTTCCTGTAGCAACCAATTCATTATATCTGTAAAAAATAAGCAAAATACCTGAACCTAAAAATATCCAGGCTTTTTTTTTTTTTTTTTTTTTTTTAATTGTATTCAGTAGCAGGAAGCAGATGGATGGAGAAATCTGGAATACTATATATTTTCTTTCTTCATCCTAAGTGCCTGAGGAAATGATATGAGGACAATGTCTATGAGCGAGTATTCAGTCAGGCATACCTCTATCCCTAATAACCTGTAGTTGTTAGAAAATTTCTACCAAAATCAGCAAAGATACCTGAAAGAAATTAAGTTTATAAAAGGTTTGTGAAAACAAGCAGCCAGATAAAGAAGTATGGCTTTACTGCAAGCTTGAATCCATTTAAGAGCCAACATAAATTTTCTCTGAAGTAAAAATTCAACAGTGAACATTTACTATACCATGTAGCGTAGCTTTTTATTATTTTAGGGTATCAGATATCAGAGCATCTACTGCGTCTTCAGTCACTGACAGATGTAGGTATATTAGTGCACTTCGCATAAGCCACGTATGGTAAGTGTATTGTGGGCCTGACATGTTATCAATGAAATCATGAAAGTAAAAACTGTGGGCCTGATAGGTTATCAATGCTACATTCAGAAACAATCTTTAGAACAAGTTTTAGAGAAATTTTGAGTGTTGAGATAAAACAGCTGAGCCACACTGGCTTTAACTTACACCACTTTAAGCATTTAGCCCCACCAGTACCCTGACTTGCCAAGGTAGGATATATAGTTAATGAACATTTCCTGGTATAAAAGGCACTATATTATTTAAACTTAATTAGAATATTGTTAAAATGGACTCTTGTATCCCTTTTCCCTGAAGGAGACTTTCTGGAATTTTCATAATGAAGATGTATAGTTTCTGGTCTTCTACTGGTTGACATGTTTTCAACATGTCATGAACACCACAGTTTTCTTCCCCATCTTGGTCCACCTTAACAACAGCATTGATGGAATGTGATTGATGTAGAAAAACAGTACATTTTTTAAAAAACATGCTAAAAAGTAAGTTTTAATGTGTAAATACAGGCAATGGCTGATTTTATTTCATGAATCAAGTATATGAAAGTTAAACCAGTCACTACTAAACATCAATATTTCAAGAAAAGGAGTCTCTGGGGTAACACAAAAATTTCAGGGATTAAGGATTTATTTGGCCCACTAATATCTACTGAATAAACTGCCTTCCAAGTATTAAAAATATTTTTAAAAACTTAAATTTTTTGCTAATGTTTTAAACCGAAAAGACTGAATATAAATACATTTATTTTACCAATATGAACAATTTTTGTTGTAGACTCAGTGAGTTCAAGCCAACCAACTAGAATTTTGCAATGCTACTTCCCAAGGTGCCTAGATATTTGCTGTTGTTGCCACTGCTGTTTTTGACCGACATCTTCAATTATCATCAGATAAACATGGAGAGGCATTATGACTGTCCATTTAAGTCATCTGGGTGTTAGTTTCCAGGATCTCTGTATCTTCAGGGATCTAAAGTAGTAAATATTTATTATTTATCGCCACTAAAGAAAGAGAAAAAAAGCAATACCTGTTTAAAGCTTTAAAATGCTATTATAATAGAAACAGCTCATCTGTATTGCTTTGAACTTTATCAGATAAGGTCAAGTTAAGAAACACAAATATTCAAGTGTTTGGTTGAATAGCTTATGAACGATATAATAAAATTAGAGCTCCAATATCTGTTCCCATTTACATGACGTCATTGACTCCTCTATAAATAGATTTTTTTTTTTTCTGAA
Source organism: Athene cunicularia (assembly GCF_003259725.1). Classification (NCBI taxonomy): domain Eukaryota; kingdom Metazoa; phylum Chordata; class Aves; order Strigiformes; family Strigidae; genus Athene; species Athene cunicularia. The sequence continues at coordinate 63,355,296 of NW_020799092.1, forward strand.
AATATACCTAATAATAGTCTATTTTAAATTAAATTATATTGAACAGTAAAATCGAATTATGACTTAATTTGTGTTAAATTTGTTAATTGTGTAAAACTCCAATATTTATATGAAATAAAACTTTATGATTTAAGAGAAATAAATTTAGCATATTCTGAATATTACCACTAGTAAAAATATTATTAACAACACCTTTTTCTTTAAGCAGTGTTAAAACCTGTTTTCAATGTTTAGCATAATTAATAAAACAGTAGAATGTTGATAGTTCCATGGTAATTCTTATATTTTGATTTCCCGTATAAAGGAGTTAACTGAGTCTAGTAAAACAACATGTGCTCATTAAATAATCTGGACTTTAAATTTATTTTTAATTTAAGAACAACGTATTATGTAACAAACATCCAACAGCTACTACCAGTGGAAAATTCACTTTCATGATTTCAGGTGGTAAAATAATTATTGACATAATTGCACCATCTCTGATATCTGAGCTCTGGTCTCTGATCCCTACAGTGGCATGTAAAAGCTACTCTAAGAGAAAGATAATTATTGCACAGAAAATAATTTAAGCTTTAAGATGTCTATCAGAGAAATATTTAATGTTGATAGAAAAAACTCCTACAACCTTTTATTACTGGAATTATATAATTCTTTGTAAACTAAAAATTTGAATTCTGAATTTACTACTATGCTAAAAAAACAGAAATGCATTAATAGATATGGAAATGCATAGGTGAACAGCCACATGACCTTAATGTACTGAGTTCTCTGCCAAGCTCTCTACACGTTTCTGAAACCATTAGGAATACCTTTCCACAGACAATTTGCATTTCTGAAACTCTCTTCAACCACTGTCTTTATCAACTCGAGATACAGTATATGACAGTTACCTTCATCTTCTTCTCCCTAAGATCTTGAATATTATAGCATATAGTGAATGTTCGACATGTCTGTCTAAAATTATTTAGATAGCATCTCAGGCAAAAACTGCTCAGTGCACATGATTTAAATCAAAACAGGATTGAAGGGTTTATTGATCTACTAACAACATGTAATTAACCAGCAATCGGTGAACTACACATTCAGGATCAACGTCCCCAACACAACAGATAAACTGTATTAAATGAACATTTCAAAAATTGTAAATACCCTCTGAGACTAACGCCGGACCCTTCCGCCACACGCACAGGTTCTACCAGCTCCCCGCCCGGCCGGTGGCCCCTCGCCCTGCCGCGGCTGGACAGGCTCCACCCGCTGACCCCCGGGGCTCCCACCTTACAGATGGTGGTTCCTTTCACACAGCTTTTCAAAATGACTCCTCTGTTTCAAATTCTCATTAATCCCTTGGTAACCACTTAATCGGGCGAGCCTTGTAGTGCCCCTCCTCTTTAGCACTGTCAGTTCCGGGGCAGACACCAACTCTGAACAGGCAGTCTGGGGAGCTTCGTTCACACGTGCTGTTTGACTCACAACCCAATATTTTTATTCACACTATTTCACCAAGGCATGTGGACACCCCCGCTGGCAGTATGCTGACAAATATTCGTGTTTCTGAGTGAATAGTTATTAACACCCCACAAAAATGACCAGGAGCGGGAAGGTATGTTCTCCCTATACCCCGGTACAGCCCACTATATATAGCAGAACATATAGCCCACTATACAATCTGCTCCTCTCATGTTGATATTTGCCCTTTTGAGCACTGTGGTGGGTTGACTGTGGCTGGATGCCAGGTCTCTATCACTCCCCTCCTCAGCTGGACAGGGGAGAGAAAAAGCAACAAAAAGCTTGTGGGTCAAGATAGGAGATGGAGATCACTCTCCAATTACTGTCACGGGCAAAACAGACTCAACTTGGAGAAATTACTTTATTACCAATCAAATCAGAGTAGGGTGATGAGAATTAAATCTTAAAATATCTTTCCCCCACTCATCCATTCCTCCCAGGCTCAGCTTCACTCCTGATTTCTCTACCTCCTCCCCTGTAGCAGCACAGGGAATGGAGGTTGTGGTCAGTTCTTCACACATTGTTTCTACCACTCCTTCCTCCTCTTCTCTGCTCCACTCTCTTTCCCTGCTCCAGCGTGGAGTCCCACCCACGGGAGACAGTGCTCTGTGACCTTCTTCAACGTGAGTGCTTCCATGGGGCTGCAGTTCTTCACAGACTGCTCCAGCTGGGTCCCTTCCATGAGGTTCAGCCCTTCAGGAGCAGACTGCTCCAGCGTGGGTCCCCCATGGGGTCACAAGTCCTGCCAGCAAACCTGCTCCAGTGTGGGCTCCTCTTTCCACCGGGCTACAGGTCCTGTCAGAAGCCTGTTTCAGCACAGGCTTCCCACATGGTCACAGCATCCTTTGGGCACATCCCCCTGCTCCAGCGTGGGGCCCTCCCGGGGCTGCAGGTGATCTGCTCCCACCGTTCCCTTCCCTGGGCGCAGGGCTGCACCAGGGGCTGCAGGGGAATCTGCTCTGGCACCTGGAGCTCCTCCTCCCCCTCTTTCTTCACTGACCTGAGTGTCTGCAGAGCTGTTTCTCTCACATATTCTCACTTCTCTCTCTGGCTGCTGTTCTGCAGCAGTTTTTTTCCTCTTCTTAAATACATTATCCCAGAGGCACGACTACTGTCACCACTACAGAATCCTCCCCCTGTAGCCCCCCTGCTACCAAAACTTTGACACGCAAACCCAATACAAATAGCCTCTTTCAAGATGCTTCCTAACAAAGTAAATTCATGAGTAGAAAAAATAGAAAATTTTCTGCCTCATAACAGAACCATTCTGCTAAACAGAAATTCTAGTCCAATGTCAGTTTGCTTTCACTCCAAATACTGTGTTCTACTTGTTATGGGCTCTACCAACGGTATTCATGAATATTCTCAAGCCAGCTTTTCTTCTTTGCTTTAGATTTCCTATGATATTTAATTAATCTCAAACTCACCATCTGATGTTGGAATGGGATCCAGTTTGTGTCACCCTTTCTTAAACTGAGACATAAGATATCAAAGAAATAGTTATATGGTCAATTTAGCCTTCAGGATTTCGTCAGGTCCTGGGAATTTGAATCTATTTGATACCTCCCCTTAGTCTGAAAGTTCATTGTACATGATAAGACAGAAGACAACCCATACCTTTCTTATGTAGTGAATACCATGAAATAAAGCTGAGACAGATATAATCAGAGTTTCCCTATATTTTCATGGGAGTGGATTATTTAATCTTATCAGAGTGGGTATCTGCTGAAGGCCCATAAAGCATCAGCAGAAAGATCTTTATTCAGCCAAAACTGTTCTCAGTTTTCAGGATATATTTCAACAAAGTTCGGTGAACATAAGCCATATTTTATATTGTATTTGCTCTTTGATGATAGAAGATGGTTTCTATTCTGACCTGGTCATGTGGATGTCCGTCTTGCCTCCCGCTGGATGCAATCAGCCTTTTGTTAAATTTGAGTTTCTGTTAAAATTATTACAATTTCTGTTGCACGAGGATAATGGTACATGTAAACTGGTGTCAGTGCCCACAGTGCAAATTTATATTAACTCTTAATTTAACAGTCAAAACTCTATTTTATTGTACTTTCAAGACTCAGGACATATGGCAATAATGAGATAGTTAAAAACATTGCAGTACATTTATGGAAGGTTAGGTGTCACTTTTTAAAAAAAATCTAGTTTCTCCCAGCATGAGAATACCTGTGATTTGACAATGAACGGCACCGTGGGTTTTAATAGTGATGACTTAAGGATATGAAGTATGAAACCAGACTTGAAAGTATTTGTAAGAAGAGGTGTATACTGCATCCCATGTAATGTCTGTGTGGTGAAGTACAGAATAATCATGGGCTCTGTTTTAGTATAAGTCAGAGAAAGTGGGTAAGACTCCCTCATTTGCTTGTTAAGATAATGTGTCTTAACACAACACACTATGGGACACTTTAAATTGGGGAGTCTCTTATTTCTGCTATGGGAAGTGAACATATACTATATTTGCAGAAAACCTCTTTCCAGATCTCTTAAATTTTGATCTACATTTGAAGAGCAGCACAAGCTTCTCTCAGTGCCTACTTTATCATACTATTTGTCACACCGTGCAGCTCATAGCAGTCTGATGGTCCATTCATATTTCTCCATTAGCCCTGGAGTGACTCTGATTGTCATTCAGGGACAGAGGTGATACTCCAGTCATTTTACAAGTGTATGTGTTTCTCATCCATCATATTTTCTGGATACATTTATGGAGCTTTGTCTCCTCTGCCGTATGTCTGTTCCTTGCTTTTTGCTCTACTATATATAGTTCCTCTGTACTCTTTAGCTGTGCTTCCTTATCTTTCTGTGGACTGAACAATGATACTGACATTCAATTAATATTGGAAGAATAAAATTTATGCCTAATGTACAGTTATCCTATGATGTGTCAATGTTAGCATCAAATAGATTTATCTCCAGAAATGTGTGGAACTTATTTTCATGTATACTTGGTGAGAACAGAGGCCCACTGCCAAAGAGTTCCTTTAACATGTTACATGATGCCCAGTTAAAATCAAATAAACACTAATGTACAGTACATAAAGATAAGAACAGTTTAGCTAAAATAGGAAAAGTAGTCTTTATGATGATCATTGCTGTGACTTACACAACAAATGAGCCACATTGGGGAAACAAATGTTCAGAAGGGTTAAATCTGTGGTGCCAGCTGTTTTACAAACTGTCCTCATCCCCTCATCTTAATAGTGAGCTGTGAAACCATGTTTCTTTTCCAGACCTCAGTCCCACTGGCTAAATGAGTTGCACAGTATTTGATTACAGAGTGTAATCAACGTGTTGCAAAACTGAGTGAATAATTCATAATGTGTCATTTATCTGACAAATTTTGCTTCTGTTTCTGTTTGCCAGTTGTCAGTGAGTAGATTATTATGTTCTCAAATGCATCCCTTATTTGAATTTATTTGCTGAATAATTTCCGCAAATGATTCTTATTCTGTGCCTCATCCACAGGCAGTTTGTTATGAGTGTTCAACACTGGAAGATGCAGTTATTTTTATTTATTTGGCATATGGATCATGCAATATTCCTCTTTCCTGAACAGATGACACCTAGAACGAAATGAAACTTCAGTATCAAAATTCTACATTCATATACCAGTATACACCTAAAATTCTTGGGTAAAAGCCAGCATGATCCACTAGACTACAAACTCCAGGCACAGTCTAAGAACAGGAGACTGATCCATTCCTTCTCAGATCACCTAGAGTCACATACATACTGCCAAGGAGATTTGAATGTGCTAAATCTATGAGCAGCCACTGTGGTGTGCAGAGAAACTACAGCTGTTGGGGATCTCATCCTTTCTTCTGAAATTAATCGGGGTTAACATTGCTGATCAAAAAAGAGAATTATTTCAGCCTCTTCACCTTTTGCTAAAGAGACTTATAGACAGATAACTCTCAGCTGGAGGCTGCATTCTAGGGGAATCTGCGTGGAGACAGGAATTAATCTATAGCCTGTAAGCAGCCAAAGCATTATGTTTTACTTACTTTCTTGTTTCCTAGTTCTTTTATTTCTGGCTGTGTAGTGGCCCAGTTTCTATAGAAGAGCTTCTTACTCCCATTGACATCCTCCCAGAATGCTTTAGGGCCTCTGCTAACTTTTCAAGTTCCCTCTTAGGATTTGCCATATGGATGGCAAAACAGTTCTTAAAAGGATAAGAACCTTGCTGTGTCACTGAATATTTCTGAGTGATTATAGCTACCCAGCCGGCAACCATCCAGCTCAGTGGGATTGTGCCCAGTGAAGCTAGGTTTCTACATAGTTGGGCATTTCTGGGGTGCAAGACTTAATGTATATATGACAAAGAGCCTTATTTGGTGTCTTAAAGGAAGGTATGTAAAAGAGGATGAAGTCAAAGATTTGATTAAAAATGTAATTGGACATTTCTGAAAGCAAGTCATCCATCTTTACAGTTTTGTAAATACTTTTGTAATTGCAGTGGATTGCATAAAAATGTACACTACAGGAACAAAATTCCTATGCCACTTTTTTCATTAGTATTTTCTATGTATATCTCAAAACACAAGTGCAGTTCTGCACACTACTTGTGCTGGTAGCATTTATCCCTTGGATTAAATGTAAGACTCAAGTCATGTTTCCCATGTAAAAAGAAATGTCTTTAAGAATAACTTAATTGGACAATGTTGTGATGCACATAAAATGCTTTTAATATTTTTGGGTTATATTGCAATTTTTGCCTTCATTCTTCACTGATTGACAAATTCTGAGGACTTCCATGATGTGGGATCTCATACTGATTTGAAACTTCTGACTGACATCTATATAATAGGACAGACTACTCAAGGTTGAACTGTTAACATTTCTGAAAGATAAACAGAAATGGTTTGCAATTCTGCATGGAACAGGTTCAAAAAAGAATGATGTCTTAACGTGTTGCATGCATTTTGCCATAGAGATGCACAACTTTTTTTTGGTAAAAAAATACGTCATGCTTTAAAAAGTCATCACCAGGAGCTGCAGTAGAAGTATGCCCTTTCTCACAGAGCCTGTGCCCTCTGAACTTTCCATCACTGTACCCACAACTCATCCCTAACTGTCTGTTCTGTCAGAATCTTTATTGGTCAAATCAATCAATCAGAGAATAAATCTTGTACCTTGCTTTGCCTGAACACACTTGATCTTGTTTTGTGTAAGCATTATCAGTGAGGCTCTGGCCCCAAGTGAGGCCATTACAATAAACCAGATTATGCCACTGCTTTATAAATGAATTTATTTTTTTTAGCATGTAATTCTTACCACAGTTTTATTTTATTTACGTTTGTCATAGAAAGTGATATATTTTACCTGACCTAAAATGAATCTTTCAACAATTTTCAGCTTTGTAAGACTTCATTCACAGGCCTATTTGTGACCACTTTGGATACTAAGACTACAAACCAGTTTCATATTGCCAGCTTTTAATTTCCTTTGTGCTGAAATGTTCTTTCTTTTATATTCATTGTTTTGCTGATTTGCACCACAACTAGTTTTCACTGCTTCTCATATCAAAATTTGTAATAGCCAGCATAAATCCTGGAAGACCTCTACTCTGTCATTGTATTGATAGCAGTGTAGTTTAAATACAGTAGCATAAATACGGATTGTTAGGTATTACTAAATTTAAATTACTTTGTAACAACATTTCATTTACATGTAATTGGGATGACATTCTACTTCTGGAAATTCCTCCTTTTTCCTAAAATTAGTAAAATGCTGGAAGACAGTATCTGTTTGTTGGGTTTAATCTCAGCTCAAAACAAAGCTGCAGGCCGGTCAAGAAAAGTTGAGAAAAAGAAAGTCTGAGGCCTTGCAAATTCAATATTGGTAGAAGCAATGGCAACTTTTCAGGGCTATAAGGTTACAACATGAGCATAAGGTGAGGGCCAAGACATTTCCTGAAATCTTCAAAGTGTAACTGCGTAGACCTGGAATGTATTACCATTGCTAGTAATGTCACAAGCTTTGTACTGAGTTTGCTAGAGCTGAAGGTTGTCAGGCTTGCTCTCACTGAACTATTCTTGACCTGCCTCTAGTTTCGTTTTTCCTGGTTTAATTGTGACAGCAATTTATTTAACTGAACAGATGTCAAAGGCTGATTTGTTTTCCCTTTGTGTGGTATGACCACACATGTCTCTTTGTGTGGTATGACCACAGCGTTACATGGATAGTAGTAACAAGCAGTTATTCAATGCATAATTAGATATTCATAAATATAAATACCAGTGTGTTGAGGTATACAAGTACGGCACCAGCAGCTTGAGGATAGGAGCCTCAGTATGTGAGGTAGAGAGGGAGAAATCAGTTTTGGGGTGATAAGAGATGGGGCACAGGGCTGATACTGAAGATCTCACAGCAATAAACAAGAATTGGAGCAGGACAAAGCATGTTCTATGGTTAAAAATATAACAAAGAAATAGTATCTAACATATGTGAAAAGTGCCACATATAGTTTGAATGTAACATGGAGCTTCACACCAAAAAAGAAAATACCTAGTGTGGATATCTGAAGGAAAAAATAAAAAAACATCAACATGAACATCATGTTCCTTTTGGTGAAGGACTCCAGGTACTGAAAACAAACCATAACCCTCCCCTGCCACCAACACCATCACCACCAGATTGAAACCATCATTTTTAGAATTCTCAAATAATTCTATCTGGACTAACTGTGTAACAGAAGGCAGAGGCTTAAATAGTGACAAAGCAAAAGCTACTTTACTTAAGTACCAAAAGTGAAAACTTGGAAAGGGAAGACTGAAAAGTTAAAGAGATACTAGTTCATTCTTTACAATAGTTTCCTAGAAACAATCTGCATTAAATGCCAAACTTAAAGTTTTGGAACTTAAAGTGGCAAAACTTAAAATACTTCTGCCACAGTGACGGGAATAAAGATAAACTTGTTCATGATCATTTAAATGGCTTTTTTGTGCCCTGGTAGATATATAGATGATATGAGGGGTCTATTTCCAAGTTATAAAGTGTGCAGAAATAATTCAGAGTGCTGAATGGTATCACAAATTTTAGCGTTATGCAATCACAGAAAAATTATAAGAGGAGACACCAGATAGGTCTTTTTCTAGTTCCAGGATATGGAGCTGAAAGTGGCTGGTAAGAGATAACTGAGGATCAGGTCCATTTTGCTTGTAAGACTTAACATTGACAGCAAAGACGAAAATGCATATGAATAGTTGATTTTTTTCTTATATTACAGGCAGGGGAAAATAATTTTTTAAGATTACATTCCTCAGTTTACATTAGAATCAACATGGAACAATTTTGATCCTCATTGCTATAGCACCCAACTTAGTGGGGTCCTGGTTTTAACAATGATGTTTTAATATCACTATGGTGAAAATAATGATTCATCACAAGAGCAGTCCATGCTCAAATAACTGCTATATTTTGAATACCACTGTGTACAGCTTCTCAATAAATTAACACAGACAATTAAGCACAGGTGTTTTGAAAGGATCTTGTTAGTTTTCCAAGATACTAGAATGTATCAATAGAATGCTTTTCTCTCCCTAGGAGAATTTCTGTTTAAAAAAAAAAAAAAATTAAAAAAAAAATCCAAAATGCTTTCCAACTAATGATAAGTAACTGATATAACAAGAATTGACAGGTCACAACTTGATCCTTCAACCTAATTCAAAGCTGTAGATTTTATAAAGTTTTAAATGTGTTTAAATATGCAAAAACTCAACAGGAAATTCCTGGTTTAAAGCACCTGCTATCTTCACCTGAACATTCAAAATATTAAAGAAATTAACTTTTAAAGTGCATCTCTTGAACCGTACTGATAACTGGTATTCTGCAAAAGTCTAGCTAAAGCATATTTTTAATATGTAGTCATTTTATTTCTCAGATAAGATTACATGGCATTTCAGAATACAAAAGCATTTTTATAAATGTTTTAGAACATCGAAATGAACTTATTCAAATATATGCTAACACTGTATTTGCAAAAAGAAAAACAAGTCAAAATACATTTTTTTTAGTAAAGGATTGCAAGTGGAAAAAATCGCCATAAATACTGCAAAGTTATTACTACAAAACCACATTATATTCTATGAACAGTCATTTAAATATTTCAGAATATTTAGTAATGATTTAATACTATTTGTTTTCTCTAGCAATTTTAACAATTAAGATTACAGGAAGGAGTGATGGCTAAAATATCAAATTTTTAGCAATCCTGAAGAACACCCAAAAAATGGTATACGTAAGTTTTAAGCTTTGATTGTCTCCCTCATAATATTTTTAATTATTTTTATTATGCAACAAAATATTAAGGAAATAAAAGAAAGTTCTCCAATTAATATTTCCTAGGATCATAAGCAAACTCTTTTTTATAAACTTAATTATATTCATGTTTATACATTATAAATAGTTTCAATAGGATCCTTCTCATTTCTGAACAATCTTCAGAAAGGCTTTTAAGAAGTCTTGCAGGTGAACAAGCTTCAACAAATTTCTGATGTCTGGCAGTCAAGGAGGGTTGTATCTATTATCTGCATTTTCTGATAATAATTTAAAGTAAGATTTTATTTTAAATTATCTTTGTAAAAATTTAGTGCTAATATTTGTCTGTCATTCTGTACAAGCTAGGTGTCACAGTGTCACCAGTTGTTCTATTCTAGCTGAGTGAAAAGCAAAGTAAAAAGGGATTATTTCTCCATACATCGATATTTTTTTCTTTATTTTACCATCATGCTGAAGCCTGTAACTTTCAGTTGGTAGAATAATTTAAAAAAAAAAAAAAAAAAAATCTGTTTCTTGAAAATGTATTTGTCAATAAAGTGCATTTGTGGGGTTCTTGGGTTTAGGCATAACACAGAGTGTTCCTTGGTATTATATGATAGTAATCTTTGAGACCCCTATGATGAAAATAGTCTAAAGGAGCACTAAATTCATCTGGCTAGCTAATATTCATTAAATAACTTTTCTCTATATAATATATGTATCTACATATGTGTTTGTCTTTCTGTGTGTGTTTGAACACATACACAATTGTGTCTTTTCATGTTTGGACCATGAGGGAAAGATAACTAACAATAGATCCTCCAGAAGCTGTATACCTCTATTACATTTTCAAATAGATAATCTGAGTGTAAATGACAGTTTGAGATGGTTACTAATGTAGAATAATATTCAATATCAATCAAGAGTTTGTACTATCCAATATCACACACTCAGCACTCAATATGAATTAACAATTAACTGCTGTGAGTTTAGAATCTCATACAGAAATCAATGGGCTACAGTCTTCTGCTTTCTGAGCACTTTATTCCCCTGCCAATCATTATATGTTATGAATGTCAACACCTTGACCATGGAAACTGGACAGAGTCCAAGCATAGACATCTAAGTTCACAAATTATTAAAATAATGGATTTTTAAATTTATGATTTAAAAATGTTTGTCTTTACTTGCCTACTTGTCCACTGTAAAATTTAGAACGATTTTTTTTTTTTTTTCCTGATATCAATTTTATCTTTTTCTTGTGTTCACTTTAATATGTGATTGACTCCTTAGGGGTACAGAGTGCTGCATGCAAAATTCTAATCTTTAAATTACTATATTTATATTGCCAGTAGAGAGCAGTAAGTAGCTGTCTTCTTTTAAATTTAGACACAAAATCTTTTAGATAGCAGATGAAATTAAAACCTTTTGGTGAGAAAGAAGCCTACCTTCAAAGTGATTGGCTGAGAATACAGCTAAGATATACCAACTCTACCAAATAGCATGTTAAATTGTTTGTTCTTTTGTTCTTAACAATTCCTTACATTTATAAGCCTATCACAATAGCTGCTGAATATCTTGTAATTTAGAATCTGTTTTATAATGTAGTAAAAATGTCTTTTTGATACTTTCTCTTTTCACCGACCTTCTCTTCTTGCATTGCAATCATATTGCCATCAGCAGATTCCACAACGTTTTGTGCTCCATTGCATCTCGCTGTCAAAAACTGCACACAGTATTCAAATATTCAACCCTGTGTAGAAAGGTATGTATTTCTCTCATATGTTGAGTGATATTTTCATAAGAAATGTAAAGCCAACATATGAAGTTTAGGTCTTGATCAGAACCTCTGAACAATCTTTTTAGCCAACCTTTTATGCAGATATATATTAATATGCGGATATATATATATTAAATTCTGTTTAATTTCATTAGACAGCAAATGAATATTCTAATATTCAGTTAAAGTCAGTTAAAAAATCTGATTGAATAGTTTAGAAATGCATATATTCTCTAAGTATTTACATGCATGTCGGCTGCTATGTGATACTATGTTATATTTAATGTACTAAGAAACATTGGGTTTCAATATCAAAATGACAGAAGGTCTTTGTGAATAACTGATGTTTCAGCACAGCCAAGTCCCAAATGAAGAAAAATCCATTAACCCCCGTCTGAATTAGGCATATATTAGTCCTTCTTATATAATTAAAATCAGGGGGAAAAAAAGCAGTCCAAAGAGAAAGTATTTTTTCCTACACTTAAAAAAGCATGTGGAAAATCAAGAAAATTAGTCCTGCATTTTTCTAATAGTTTCCACAGCTACTCCAAAAGCAATATTGCCGCCTTTTGGTCAGATAGATACCTTAGTGCTTACAACACTCACTTAGGTTGTTGGAGACATAAGACAGCTAAGGTCTGGTTTGGGTTCACTTCTACATCTCCTGTTCCACAGAAAAGTAAACAGTTTCAAACTGTCGAAATAGTATATATTTTATATATATATATATATATATATAAAATAGAATTGGGTAACAAGAAAATACAAATACCTCTTTCAAGCTGAAAGTATTTAATCAACATAGAATGACAGATCTTGTGCTTGTCAGTGAACTTAATTCTTTCAAAATAAATGTATGTTCACCTTTGGACTTTACTACTTAAAGTCCATCCTTGGAGAGTTTTGGTAACAATGTATGTAAAATTTCAATAGGTTTCATTGAGAAGCATCTTTCAGAAAGGCAAAATTATTCTCATTTTATGTTTTCTTATGGAAATTTATTTTCCTGGGGTTTTTTTTGTTTGTTTGTTTGGTTGGTTGTTGTTGTTTTTTTTTTTTCCCCTGGATTTTATTTTAATCTCATTTATTTTGCGGATATAAAATTTAACTGAACAAGACTTTCTTCTGAAGGCACATGTTCCTTCATGGGTTTTGTTGTTTGATTCTTATAGTGTTAGAACGGTAACTCTAAAGGTGTTTTAAAGAGGCTGTGTTATAATTTGGAAGCTATTTTTAATGCTTCCTTTAAAAACATCAGTCAGTGCAATATAAAAGATAAAATGGTTTAATAACATTTTTATTTTATACTCCTTAGTGCTGCTTTTAAGCTGAATGTCCATTTGTTACAAAGAACCAGACAACATTTCTCAATTGAAAAAGACAAGTGATATAAAAAGACCAGCACGGCTTGCTACAGAGAGTTCTTTATGGATCAGTAGTTTGTTCACAACCATGCTTCTAATGGGCCATCACAGAGGAATGTGTTTAACTGCATTACAGTCTAATCAGACGTGGCATGTGACAAACGTGCCTGATTTAACTCTAACAACTGCTAGACTACTTATCAGAATACAGGTTGACCAGTCAACAACAAAATAAAGTCCAAATAGTATTGTATACTGAAGATAGATGTGAATACTTGGAGAGAGTTGTAATGTCTGAAAACTCAGTTATTCATAAAAGTACAAAGTTTTTATTATTTTGATGGTAAAAAAATCAGACTACTAGCTTAACTTTATGTTAATGTCATTAGTCTACTCTCTGAAGGGAAGAATGTTTCCTCTTGAATGACTTGCTGAGGGCATACAAACAAGACATAGGGAAAGAAAACTGGGAAACTAAACTTGAGTGACCGCTCTGTAAGAAACTATCAAAACTATCAGTGTCAGCCCAAAAGAATAAGCCTACTATTTGGAATGTCTTTTTATTTTCCATTTTTAAAAAAAAAAAAAAAAAAAAAAAGCCTATTAAAAAGATAGATTAATAGACATATCAATTATGCAGAAAAATTACTGGTGAGATTTATTTTTGTCAATACTGTTCTGAGACCCTCCCAGCATCTCTGTTTGTTAGATCAGGAGTCATTCTGTATATGTGAATCTTTGCGCATCTACAGAAGCATGTTTTGTTAACAATCTATGGAAATAAAGAGATACATGGGAATGTATCTGTAATGGTAATGATGTAATGTTAATTTTCTGTGTAACTGGGGTGTAATTATAATGTGTCTCATAAAAACATCCCTTGGACTATCATATTCTGCCAATACGTCTTAACCCTGACTACGACTGACCATCTCCAGAGAGGAGATGTCTTTTTAAGTCTTCAAGAACATTTAGGCATTGGCCTCTCTGCTTGTATTGTTACACAAGGATGCCAACTAATGTCATTTGCAATGTGGCTTCTTGTCCATTAGAAATGGGACTAAACCCAGTAAATCATTTTGCACAAGCAATTGAATAGCTGTCAGAGGGTAACACTTTCTGTCACTACTGATCTGGTACAGATGTGAAGAAGTGACCTACAGGTGTAATGCTCTATCTTATTACCAGATATATGGATCGTCCATCCAATTTATCTTTAATTATTTACTTTTGTATTTTATTTGTTTCTCTTTGTTCAGGAAGAAATGCCCTCAGTCTTCAGCAATGCTCAAAGACAATTGAGGTCTTTTATTTTTAAATGTAATATTGAGCCTGTATGTTAGGGGAAAGAAAGCAAAGATAACCCTTCTTCTTCCACATGTAAATATAAGGTATCGATTTCCTATTTTATTCTGTTTCATTCTGTTACATTTTATTTTTCCCATTCTCAAGATATGAGAAATCTTTCTGAATGTCAGGATAAAAACCTTATAGCATCTAAGAGGATGAGACCATTTGACTGGGGGGCATTGTAGCTCAGGATTCTAACTTTATCTGAAGGGCGACTTTGACTTCTTGATCTTCTGGTGTAATATGCTAGGAAAAGAACAAAAATGTGGGTATTTTGTGTGAAAATCCCTGGGATAAGATGGCTAATTCTAGTCACAATGCTTTCAAATAATGAGCTTATTCTTCACTTCTTACCACTGTAGCAAGTCATCTCTTGTTTCAGCACTGCAGCATCTCAGGACAGATCCTATCCATTTAAAGCATCTGCAAAACTTCTCTTAGTTAAAACTCTACTGAGTATTGATTAAAACTCTAAAAGACAGAGAGACAGATGAGGAGGGGAGAGAGGGGAGGGGAGGGAGAGAGAGTAGGGGAGGGGAGGGGGAAGGAGACGGAACTTTTAAGAACCAAATTTGACAAAAACCAGGGAAATATGTTAGGTTTTGAGTTGCATCATATTTATATATTTTAAATTGACTACATTAGAATTGGAGTGGGTTAATCTTTACCTTATGTAGTAAATATTGCAGAAATGTTAAACTGAAGGTTGATTTCCTGGAGTTCAGCTCAGCAAAGACTGGTTTATACATAGATTTTAGATGGGGTAAAGGAATTCATCTAGGATTACTACATGCCTAACTTCTGCCTCCATGTATCTTTAGAGTAATAGATACACTCATCTTTCTCATGGTCTTCACAGTTGTTCCCAGAAGCCCTAGGGACACAGATAAGCAATATAGTTCCAAATCTTGTATTAAGAATGGCAAGGAGCCTTGGATCATGTTAATTTGCATTGACTACGGGACTTGGAGGGATACATGCATTCAAAAAGTCTTTTGATTTCTCCAAACCAAGAATTATATACTTATCCAGGGCCTAAGGTATCAGGAGCAGTATTTAGACCTGCCCAAAGGATTTATACCTGCCAACAGGATGTTGTAAGTTGTCATGTTAAACACAAACAGTAAGAGTTTAGGACCACCTTGTCATTTCTTGTAAAATGCTTTTGATTAACTAATGATATTAACATAAGGAATAAATAATAGTAATAAGCAGTTATCAAAGCTGGTCTTCCTTCTGTCATGTCTTTCAGTCTTTCCTTGTGAGCTATTTCTGTTAAATTATTCTTATTTTTGCAAAGTGAAAAAGAATGCAAGTGTGACAAGGTTGTACTCATCAAACTAGTTGCATCACTGTAACCATGAAGCCACATCTTCAACATCTTTGAAGCAAAACAAGAGCCTAATGCAAAAGTACAAGGAGATACTTTGAAAGAAAAAGCACAGGATGATTTCAGAGACTGTAGAGGTATAGAGGTAAATTGCAAATCCATAACTACTAATAAATGCAGCTGAGAGCTGGGGAAAGTCCATTTAGGGCATAATTTAAGCATGTATAGAATTGTGGCACAGCCTATTGCAGATACCTCTGCAGATAGCATTGGCGGGAATAATCTTTAGATTGCTTACAAACAGAAGAACACATAAACTGAATGCGGATATAACTCTTTTCTTCAGAACTGTGTATGCAAATGATCAGTACTGATACTAAGCTATCACTTTGTGATCACACAAGGAAAATGTACCTTTATTTCTTGTACCGGTAATGGTACCCCGCCTCTGAGACTCAGTTGTAACTGGCATATGACTCAATCTTTGTCATGCTCTTATGGTGGGAATATCTTCACCAGTCTTTTAGGCAGAGTTCATTGTCTTTGACAATGAAGAAAAGTGAGTCAGCAAAACAGAGCCTGGTCAAAGCTCTTATTCTGTTTAAATTTTATTTTCAACATCTAAAATGAAAATGTATTCATCTACATTACAATGAATATTTATTTGATTAATATGCACAGAAAAAATATTGCATTTGTAACAGAAATATAGAAAAGAAAACAATAATCAAATGTATTACTGTGGTTTAATAAGTTATTCAATAAGTCATCTGCTATATATGCATTCCTCAGACTGTAGCAACAGAAAATAATGTGACTTTGCTTACCAGTAAGCCTTTTGTTATTTGCTATTTAGCGGTGCTTCTTAATTTACATATACAGCACACCGTGAAAGTACAGACAGGTATTACAACTGATGAATGGTGACCTGTTAAGCAATAATAATTTTACAAGTATCTGAGTCCTATCTTATATTTAGATAGTATAATTAAGATTTACCATCTCAGAAAGAAATGGGGTTGTTATAAGCACAAGCATAGTGAAAGTTTATTTCTGCTTTTTTTTTTTTTTTTTTCCAAGGCAATTTAGACAGAAACAGAGAGAATGTAAACATATCTATTTTGATTTTGCATAAGAAAAAGGTGTCAGGATTTTCAGATGTTTAAGATTCCTACTGAGTTTTATGAGACCTTTGAATGTCAAAGCATTCCTAGGAACGGAAAAAACAATTCCTCTTTTGACAAGTCCTCCAAATTTGGCTTTCCTACAATTTGACCATCTGTTTGTGCTGGACCTGGATTCCTGTGATACTGGCAATGGCCAGTATTGTCTCAGGTGGTGAATGGAAGAGAAGAAATGGTGACATATGGTAGTAGAATGCTTAATCCAGCTAGGCAAAAACAAATTGTACTACATAAAAGCAATTACAGTTTTTCTTTTATACACTGAACATACAGAATGACATATTAAAGGTTTTAGTTACTTACATTTTTTAAGGACTTAGTAAAAATTACTTAAATGTCTTTAGGCAAAAAAACAGATAAAAACAGTTTTGCAACCTTCATTCTGAGTTGGGGGAGTAGGAAAGTGTTTATGCTATCAGTTTAGGTGATGAATTTAGGTCTAATAAAGAGTGTAAAAATTTTCCCTTCATAAGCAACCCAGGTACCTCAAAAAGGACATTTAGAACACCTAAATGAATTTACAGGTGCCTTCCTTATGTTGTTTAGAATACTCTCCATAGTCTTTAAAGTAGAGAACTGGAAAATTGTTAAGTATTCTTATCTTCTCACAAGAAGATCCAGTTGTTTTAAATCTATAATTTTTGACTATCCACAGTTTTGGGGAACAGCATATAGAAACAGGCTTTTCAAACAACTAGAATGGACAGCTAGTGTCATGATATTGCAGAGAAAGTTTTACTTCCCATGTCCTGTAAAGCTGACAAATTCTGCACAGCAATGCAGATCAAGAACATCTCTTTGTGGTGGAGCACTGTGCTCTCTTCTACTCAAGTTAAGATAAATGGTCTTTCTTTGTATGAAATATTCACTCTGATACTCCATCAGTCAAAACAAATCCTATCCAGAGACTGATGTGGCCATTTATTTTTGTATATTCTACAATCTAAATAATGTGCAGAGAAATCACACACCTTGTGAGGCAGGAAAAAAAAAAAAAAAAAAAAAAAAAAAAAGAAGAAAAAAAAAAGAATTCATGCACAAAGAAAAGTAAAAGCAAAACCCTCTCCCTCTCCACCACACCCAACCCCCACATAAAGCCATGGAAAAAAGTTCTGTTTAAGGTACAATCTCTTTTCCATAGATAACCTCTGAAAAGCTTAATCTGCTTAATGCATGAGCACTGTAACTAACATACATAATTATGTTTTCCACTTAATATATTTTGTATAGAGTTCTGCATTTAGGTTTTCAAAAGAAATGGCCCTATGGATAGAACAGATTCCAATACCTACAACATTTTAAGGGTTGGGTTTAAGGCTCAGTACAATGAAGTGGAATGACATTTAATTACTGATGTGCAGCCATTCAGTTCAGCTAATTATGATCCCTGGAGTTTAGTCATCATATGTAATTAACTTTTACTTTCATAAAAGCTTAATGTGCTGCAAAAGCAGCAATGGCTATGAATGTTACACTTCAGGATTGCTGTCAGAATTCAAAATGAATTCTAAAAGACAATTTTTCTCACTAAGTGTTAATATAGCCATCTGCTCTTAAACAATGTAAATTTGTTTTAATAGGAGCACAGATATCATTATCTACGTTGGTTGTGGTTTTTTTATTTTTTTTTTTTTTTAATTTTATGGTCACAGTAACCACAGTATAAGCAAGCAGGAGAATAATTCAGCCCCGGACAAGCAATCACAATCTACTGAAATAAAACTAGCAAAAAGACTGATGTGCAGTATTTGAAAGGCCAGCTGGGTTTTCTTCTGCTTTGTTTTGTGGGATGTTTTTAAAGAATATCTTTCAAACCATTGCAATTACTAAAACTTAATTTCATTTGTATTTCTAGAGCATCTTAGTAGTAACTATGAAATATAAAGGTCCATATACAGCTATTTACCAAAAATAATGAATTTTTAGAGAGTGGGTTCACTTCCTCGTGTGTGTTTAGTCAGCTTTTACCGATCTTTATTACAGAAAAGGGAAAATAAATCAAAGCGCTTTCTTAAGAAAAGAGAAGAACTCTATCCAGTTACACCAAAATCTTGAGTTATGTTTAGCAAGGCACTTACAGTGCATCTGTAAGATACAATACAGTCAAGTGCAGGGATATAACAACTAGCTCAGAGTGAATGGGTGGGGGTACCAAAGAACTGTCAGACTTTGGTGAAATATTCCAATCAGGGTCAAATAATCCATTGCTCAATAGAATTAGGTTACCTATTAACAGCATGCTATCGCATACACGCTGAACAGGTGTATTCAGTATAACCCTGGAGAATCCAAAACACATACCCATATTTATGATATTTTTGAGGATTACTGCTGAATAAGACAATAATTTTAACAATGTTGATGGCAATGGCAGAGTTCAAGCTCAGGCAGGGGAGACAATAGGAACTTCGCCACAAGGCAGGAGATGAAATCAGCTCAGCCCAGCCCTGTTCAAGGTGAGCCCAGGCCAGCCCTAAAATTATACTCTCAAGTCAGGAGATACAAAAAATACAGAATAGCAAAATAATTTTTACTGGGCTACAGTGTAGTACCTGCATTACCTCACCATGTGAGGAATTGTAGAGTGACAGAAGAGATTAGCCCTAAAAAAAAAAAAAAAAAAAAAAGGAAGGTGGTAATCAAAATTATATACTTTTATGAACTTTTAATAAGACATAGAACACCTTTTACAAATACAAGAGAACATAAATTTGGCCAAAGGCCAGGAGGAGTTGCCAATGGCAGGAATATGATGGAAATTATAAAAGTTGTAAAGTTTCTGAAATACTCTGACACTCTCTAAGTAGTCTAGCCATAGCACAGAAAATCAGCATAATTCAAGAAATCACAGGATAACAGGGTTAGACTAAATTAGTTCTCATATACCTGTAAAAATGTTCCTTGCATATTTGTACTAGTGCAGATTTATGTTACAGATGAACTAAAATTCTCTTAAGAATAAACTAAAATTCTGGTTTGGGATGTTTTCCCATTTATAGCAGAATTCCATTCATGTTGAAATTCCTATTTGTAGATGCAATGGAGGAATTTAACTGAAAACAGGACAAGGTTTCCTGCTATCCTGGCTACCACATAGAATTTATTTTAAAAATTAAGAATGTATGCATTTTCCATAGTATGATTCCTTTCTCTGTTAAGTTGATACTATTATACTAATACACATATGTTTCAATGGAGTTACTTAAAACTCACTTCTGAAAATTATTTTTGTGTCATCACGATGAGTCTTTCAATGTTCTTCTAGAGGGCAGAACATGTCCAGGGGTCAGATCCCTTCCCTGTCCCTGCTGGCCACACTATTGCTGACACAAGCCAGGATGCCATTGGCCTTCTCAGCCACCTGGGCACACTGCTGGCTCCTGTTCAGCCGGCTGTCAATCAACCCCCCCAGGTCCCTCTCTGACTGGCAGCTCTCCAGCCACTCCTCCCCAAGCCTGTAGCGCTGCTGGGGGTTGTTGTGGCCCAAGGGCAGCCCCCGGCATTTGGCCTTATGGAAACTCCCCCAGTTGGGCTCAGCCCATGGCTCCAGCCTGTCCAGGTCTCTCTGCAGAGCCTCCCTACCCTCGAGCAGATCAACACTCCCACCCAACTGGGTGTCAGCTGCAAACTGACTGAGGGTGCACTCGATCCCCTCGTCTAGATCATCAATAAAGATGTTAAACAGGAGTGGCCCCAAAACCGAGCCCTGGGGGACACCACTCGTGACCGGCTGCCAACGGGATTTAACTCCGTTCACCACAACTCTTTGGGCCCGGCCATCCAGACAGTTTTTTACCCAGCAAAGCGTGTGCCCATCCAAACCACAAGTAGCCAATTTCGTCAGGATAAAGATGTGCGAAATAGTGTCAAAGGCCTTACTGAAGTCAAGGTAAACAACATCCACAGCCTTTCCCTCATCCAATAAAGCAGGTCACCCTGTCGTAGAAGGAGATCAGGTTTGTCAGGCAGGACCTGCCTTTCATAAACCCATGCTGACTGGGCCTGAGCATCTGGTTGTCTCACATGTGCTGTGTGATGGTACTCAGGATGAGCTGCTCCATCAGCTTTCTGGGCACCGATGTCAAGCTGACAGGGCTGTAATTTCCTGGATCATCCTTCCGACCCTTCTTATATACAATGGCTGATTTCCCATCTGTCAGGACCTCCCTGGTCAGCCAGGACTGCTGGTAAATGATGGAAAGCAGCTTGGCGAGCACCCCAGCCAGCTCCTTCAGCACCCTCGGGTGTATCCCGTCTGGTCCCATAGACTTGTGTGTGTCTATGTGATGCAGTAGGTCACTGACTGTCTCCTCCTGGATTGTGGGGGAGTTGTTCTCCCAGTCTCTGTCTTCTGGCTGAGGAGGCTGGATTCCCTCAGTACAACTGGTCTTGTTATTAAAGACTGAGTCAAAGAAGGCATTAAGCACCTCAGCCTTTTCCTCATCACTTGTTACGACGTTTCTTCCTGCATCTAGCAGGGGATAGAGGCTCTCCCTCATCTTTCTTTTGCTGTTGATAGAGAAACATTTCTTGTTGTCCTTGATTGCTGAAGCCAAGTTAATTTCAAGATGGGCTTTAGACCTCCTGTTTTCCACCCTGCATAACCTCACAGCCTCATTTTAAATGTAAATTTCTTATCTGCCTACTTGCCTGCGCCAGAATTGATCATATTTCAGGCCATCAGATATGCTTACTATCTTTCTGCACCACATTGCTACTGCTGTGCATTGTTTGTATGTGTGCAGTCTTGTTTACAGCCTTGTCTTCTGTGTCTCCAGAGGTGTCTGTAGTCTTAAATGATAAAATTTGAGGTCACATTTTATTGAACAATTCTTCGCTAATTACCTCCAGTAGACCACTTGCATCAGCAGCCATCAACAGCCTAATGAGCTAAGTTGTGTTGAAAGGTCCCACGCCAATGCAAAGCAGAAAATTTGGGGCTTATTTGTTATCTTTACTAATTAAAAGCAATTGTTTTTCCTTAGTCTCAAATAAAACCAATACCTTAATACAAATATATTCAACTTTAACTAAGATCTGGGATTAGCAAGAATAGTCTTTATCAGTTTCCACAATAGTATTTTAAATTAAAATTGATGGAAGAGCTGTACAGAACTCTTATCTAACCAAACCTCTTAGGCAGGAAGTTGAATTGTGTAAAAGAATAATAAGACTGGTACAGAAATGATAGGATTTGATGAGTGACAATATTATGTAAATGATATTTTTAAAAGCCTTTATCTTTTTATTTGGTGAGTACCATGTCAAAAGAATTCAGTCCTGGTCACTTGAATTGGGTTTGGATGGGATGGATTTAACTTTCTCCATATCAGCCCTCGTAGTTTTGAGCTTTGAGTTTGTAGATAGAACATTTTTGATAACACCCCAGTGTTTTGGATACCACTGTGCATTTTTCACACAGCATCAAAGATGTGCATCCAACCTCTCTCCTCCCTAAAAGGCTCTTAGGTTGGGTGTGGGCAAGAAGCTGGGAAGGGACATAGTAAGGACATCCAATCCAAATTGAGGAAAGGGATATACCATATCAATGATGTCATGGTCAGCAACAAGAGCTAAAAGAAAGGGAGGCAGGATCATTCATTATTAAGGCCTTTGCCTTCTGAAGCAACCACTATACATACTGAGGCTCTGCTTCGTGGGAAGTGGCAGGACTTCACCCACTAATGGGTCTTTTTGTTTTTCTCTGCTTCCACATAATGGCCTTTGCTTTTCTTCATTAAACTGCCTTTATCTCAATCCACAAGGTTTTAATCTTATTTTCTCCCCTGTCCTTCTGAGGTGGTGGAGTGAGAGAATGGTTTGGTGGGCACCTGGCGCCCAGCCATAGTAAACCCACCACAGCATTTCACAAGCACAACCCTCCCTGTTGACCAGGTATTAAACTGATTACATGGATATTGCTGTATTGACGATACCATCTGTCTGGTAAGGTGTAAAACCAAATACATGAGTAAAAGTGATCTTTAGAGATCCAAAGGACATTTCAGTGAGAACAAAATTCTTCATTCTGGCAAAACTCCATCCTAGGCAATTATGTCTGAACTGTTTAAATTCCCCCTATAATTCTAACTGTGTATAAAATTCTACTTTAGTTTCCAACTGCATCATTATTGTGTATTAAGGGGCAAACACTTTATTTTACCCAGTGGCAAGTGGAATGATAAAGGAACCTACCATATCATTATGCTATATCGTTATTAATGAGTATTAAAATCTTGAATAAGTTCAAATCAGTAGACTGCTTAAAGTACAAAATATTCCCAGTGGCCCTGAAGAACATTGACTAAAATATGTTTTTATGTGGATAACACTTGGAGTCTTTCAATCTCTACTATGCTAAGATGCTGTTCAGGAGCCAGCCAATATAGTGATACGACCCTGACACTAAATTACCCCTGCAGAGCAGCCCTCGGGGTTAGACTGCTCCCTGCTCTGTACAGAAAGATTGTGAGGCCAAACTCACAAGGTGGAGATCCAGAGCTCACAGCATCCTCTGGGCTTGAGCACTCAGTCCCTGCTAGCACAAGTATAAGCAATCTGAAAAACAGCTGTATGCACAGGAGGTAGGTGGAAAAAACAATGAACTATTCCTGGTTGCCTCAGAGCAGCATACGTGTTAGGGTAATACACTTATTTCATATTCATTGCAGTGACATTTACACAATCTTTACTTGCAAGCACAGATAAATGAAAACTTCTTAGTCTTACACTTGGCTATACTCTAACTCTGGCCATAACAGTATAGATACTGCCTTATTTACTAGCAAAGGGAAGACATATCTTCCCCCAGAGGTTTCGTTGCAAAAGCTAGATGGGTGACTATGTTGCAAAGTAATGCTTATTCCTTCAAGGTATTTCTAAAACAGAAAAAAGTCTGTGATACTTTTATAGGTGTGGGAGCTTGGCTGCCAGTGATCCTGGCCCTGCCCAGTTCTCATCAGCCACTGTCAGGTGAGCTGTGGGCTCCTAGCAGATCTCTCTGCTCTCCTGAGGTTCTCCCAGTTCAGGAAACCCTCATGTACACTGTGCTAGAGTGCTCTGCTGTGGATTGTGCCAGGACCAGAGCTGCTTGCCTTGGCAACTAAGTGTTAGTTTTGATACTAACCTAGGAGGAGCTGTGGACTCCCTTGAGGCTAGAGAGGACTTACACAGAGATCTGGATAGACTGGAGAGCTCGGCAATCACCAACTGTATGAAATTTAAGAAAAGTAAATGCATGATTCTCCACCTGGGATGGGATAATCCTGGTTGTATATACAAATTGGGGGATGAGTGGAGAGCAACCCCATGGAAAGAGGCCTGGGGGGTTGGGTTGATACCAACTTGAATATCATTCAGCTGTGTGCCCTGACAACCAAAAGGACAAACTGTGTCCTGGGGTGCATCCAGCACAGCACAGCTAGCTGTTTGAGGGAGGTGATTGTCTCACTCTACACTGCACAGGTGTGGCCCCACCTCGAGTACTGTGCCTCTGGACACACTCAAACTATTAGAGTGTGTCCAGAGAAGGTTGTCCAAGATGGTGAGAGGCCTGCAGGACTTATGAGGAGCAGCTGAGGTCACTTGGTTTGTTCATCTTGGGGAAGAGAAGTCTGAGGGGTGACCTCATCGCAGTTTACAACTTCCTCAAGAGAGGCAGTGGAGGGGCAAGTGCTGATCTCCTCTCTGGGGACCAGTGATAGAACATGAGGAAATGGAATGAAGCTGCATCAGGGGAAGTTCAGATGGGGCATTAGGAAAAGGTTCTTCATTGGAATGGTGGCTGGTCACTGGAACAGGCTCCCCATGGAAGTGGTCAGGGCACCAAGGCTGCCAGAGTTCAAGGGGTGCCTGGATGATGCTCCTAGTCATATGGTTTCCTTTTAGGTAGTCCTGCAAGGAGTGAGACTCAATGACCCTTATAGGCCCCGTCCAACTTGAGATATTATATGATTCTGTAAGTAATGAGACTATTCTGTAATAGAGAACTTGGACTGTTAGACTGTTAAAACATTAATCAACCATAAATTCTTATTTCTACACATAAAATGTGTTCCCTTTTTCCCATAACAAAATTTGAAGTGTAACAATATAGACATCTATAACAACTGTAGTTTTATCCCTGCCAATCCTTTCACTTAGACAGATCTCTTGTCTTAAGTCATGTCAATCCAGAAGTAATTTTCAATCATTGCTGTTTCAATTTACTAAAATCGATCATCTCAAGACTGTGTAATCCTCCACTCTTTTTTCTAATTTTCCTGAGGTCAGTTTTCTCTCCTTGTGTTTAACATTTCCCATTTGTCAGTTCCTGTACCTTTTCTTCAGCTTCAGAAATGAATTCTAGTTTCCTCACTGTATTGCACAATATGTACATTAGATTATAAGCATAGTGGTTTCTTATTTGGATATAGATATCTTTAATCATATCATATCAAGCTCTTAGTCAATGTTCCTTTCACTTACTGCTTTCACTTTTTTTCCCAGCTAAATCTGGATTTGCCTGGTTTCCATACCACTAATATACTAGATGTGGAAAAAAATCCTAATATTGTTTTCTGACTTCCTAATATAAATTTTCTTTTATTAATTGTGTTCATTCAACTCTCAGAAGGCTATTTACTTAATTATTTAAGTGGACTCAGTTTCTCAAATACACTTCTCAAACCAAGAAGAGCATCCTTTAACAATGGGTTTGATAGTATCTTTCTCTGAAGCAGATATTTAAAAAATCTCGCTCTGTCTTTACCTATACCTACCCAGAAGGCATCACATTAGATGTTTTCAGAGCCTCCATTTCTTCTGGTCTTTCTGTGATTCTGTATTATCAATTTTTATTCAATTTAGTTATTTTCTATTGAGAATTATTTTCATTGCAAGTGTTTCATACCTAAATGATTTGTGAGACTAATAAGATCCTGTCTCAAAAGAGGAGAAAATATGAACCAAATCAAAATTAAGTTTAATCTAGAAAAAAAACAACAAAAATACTTAAAATAATTTAATTCTTATGGCATTCAGGCATCTAGTGCTATTGACAGCAGTCACAGAGTAGCCAGCATGGAAAAAACAGATTATAAAGTAATGTCATAATTTAGATGGCTTCTAACAAACAAGATGCACCAAAATTAATCTTGAAGTACTTAGAGGAGGACTTGCAGCAGACATGTAAAGTTATTTCTGAAGAAATCATGAAGAATGGGTGAGATTCTAGAAAATAGTGCTTGTTGCTAAAATAGGGAGAGACGTTGAATTATAAACTCATATTTTTTTCTTCCATCCTCAGAAATATATGGAAAAAAATGTGCCCATACACTGGAAATAAATTCAGTATCAGCCAGTATGGATTCTTCAGGAATAAATCATGTCAATACAATTTAAATTTGTTCTGTGGCAGACTGGCAAGTTTGAGGGTTGAGAGGGAATTAGGAAGTATTATATGCTATGACCAGAGAAAAGCTTTTGACACAGCCATACTTGATAACTGTAAGAAAACTAAGAGAAAATAGAGGGATGCACATTCATAAACAGGTGCAAGATTAGTCAGAAAAACATACCATAGTATTATCAAAGGATTCTTTGCCACCTGAAAATGAGTAGTGTGACATTGTCTGCTTGTCTATCTTGGACAACAGTTACTAAGTATTTTCATTAATAACCTAAGAAATTAAATAAGTAGTCCTTTTATTTTTGCAGATTACTTACCTCTCTAAACTTGAAAGGCTGAAAACCACAGATGATAGGGTAAGAATTGGAAACCATCTTGATCATTTGGAAAGATTTGAACAAAAAATATTAAAATAAGTAAATACATTTAGGTAGAAATAATAACAGAAATACAAGATGAGGAAGGACAAAATCAGATAGTAGTTCTGTTCTGAAGACAGGTCATGATAAATAAAAATGCAAATACAAGTGAGGTGTATAAATAGGAATATTCTAGTATGAGCGGCTGCATTAAGCCCACAGCAGCAATACTGAACCCATTTATGTGTGCTACATTTCCTGAGAGGTGTGGGCTAACTGGGGAAAGTCCGTGATAATTACATGTATCTAGAATAGGTAAATATTTATTGAATTTGACTTACAAAGTGAGTTTGAAGACTAGGCTTGTTCCCCAACATAAAAATAGAACATAAAAATCTAAGGAATAAATAATAAGAGTTTTTACACTTGTCACGACCCAATTTCTAGGGACAATGATTCAGGTATGCCAATTCCCAGGTCAGGATTCACAAAACTCAATTTTATTGGCTCACCACAGATATTGGCATGAAACTTTGTCAGTAAGCCTTGCAATCTCTGCAACGAGCAGTAAACTTCATAACATACACCAACAAACTGCAAACCTTATAACATATGCTGACAAGTGGCAGATCTTATAATGTGCTGCTACAAGCAACAAACATGCCCTGACAAGCCTTCCTTTATACATAGGGATACAGAATAAGAGAAAAAAAAAAAAAGAGAGGAAGAGAGAAGAGAGTGAGAGATACAGGGAGGGAGAAAGAAAGACAAAAAAGAAAGCATTGGTTCAGCCAGCCTAGGGGTCCAGTTCTGGAGACATGCAGACACCCAGGGCTTTGATTCATGTCCTTTTATAATTCCTTTCCCCTCCTCCAGGTGGGCGCTTGGACTCATTGGGCTAATTAAGCATCATGCGCAATAATTCTTGCTTTGGTGCATGCATAGTTTGTACCTTCAGATTCTTCTGGAAATGGGTCAGTGGGCTTGGGGGTCATTGGGGAGTTACTACCCCCTCCCTGCAGGTATGTTCATTGCCTGACCTTTCTTCATGGTGCATGCATCATGAAAGAAGTTTTTCTGTTGGCTCTTTAAGGAAGTGCTCAAAATAGGGAAGTTTAGTCTCAGAAAAGGTGATCCCACCTCCTCAGGAGCCCCTCCTCTCACCACATCTTCCTGCCATTACCTGCACAGCCCTGGTATTTCCATAGAAACCATTTCATTTACCAAATTTCTTTATCAGATGTTTGAGACATTAACTATGGTTTCAACAGACCATCACAACAGTGTTCAAGATTTCTTCAAGGAGAATGGTAATTGTTCCTTATATCTGCTAAAAAGAGGTTTTAAAGTAAAGGGCTGCTTCATCAGGAAAGACTGTCTTAAATATTTCCAAATACAACTAGAACGTGGTTGGACACTTCTCATCAGAGGGGTTTATGAGAACAAGTATATGTCAGGAATGTAATAGACACACTAATTCTGCCTTGAGACAAGGGTAGACTTGAAGATCTGCTACATTCATGCCAAACTTCTTTTTATGTGGTTCAATTATTTTCAATGCTTGAGTCACTATACTTTTATATAGCATCATTTTGTTTGTAGAAATACACATCTAAGATGTGCAAATCATCCTAAGTGCAGTATTTTCTATAGTCAAAACTTTCATCCTAGAGCCTGCTATAAGACAAGCTGTTCATATGATTCCTCAAGGCCATGCACTTCTGTTAAGAGAAGTATGAACCTTCCTTGCTGCATAGGACTTGTACACAGTTTTATGGGGTTGCTTTGTCAAGAATCTCAATAGATTCTAATTAGCTGTTTAAAAAGTTATCAAGACTTTTGACATATAATCCCTATGGACTTCCCAGGAGCATGGTAGAATATGATGGATTGTCAACTACTCTGCAGGAATGGAAGCAGACTAATAAACTTGGTTGTCACCAGGAGATATTACTCATGACACCACTCAGACAGGCAGGTTAAAGGGAGAGGGCAGATGGTATCAATTTGGATCTTGAAAATTTATAAAGACACCTACAATGGTAAAATGAAGGTACTTCTTTGGAATTAAGACTCAGCCATGTAAACTCACATGATAGAGAGCATGAGTGGCAGAGAAATGTTTTAATCAATGATGAGACCATATCTGAAAGTTCTGAATATTTTAACGTTGTTCAGATACAATCAGATTTCTAAAGACTTCCTGTTGTTGATTATCCATTAATCTATGGAGACCAGAGGCTAGCAATCATGTAAAGGTGACTTGCTAACCTACCAGCTAGGTTGGTTTTATGAAATGTAAATGAACTCTTAATTTCAGTTTCTCATTTAAAAATGAAGCAGGTAGAGTTTTTACAACCTTGCATAATAAGCTACAATAAAACTGAAGAATTTACACTGCAGTGTAACCTGTCAGTGGCTAGTACTAGACTAGATAAGTACAGAAAAGCAAGTTTCAGGGATGGCAAAGGTTATGGGCCCAGTTTTTCTTACTACCAGCTGCTGGGGATTTTGCAGTTAATTTGGAGAATATCTGCATTTTTCTGCATGCTATGATGTCAGAGTCTGCTACTGAATGTTGCTGCTGTGTATGTCAGCATTGGTATCAAAATAGAATCTTCCGTTTCTCAAAGTCTGCTTGATGGAAATACTTTTTTGATTAACTGTTAAGAGCAAGGTCCTGGGTTTGGTATTTTATACAGCTCTCAATTTCTTTATTTTTGAAGTTTATGAACCAACCTGTTGGTCATTTTGAAGTATTTACATAATATTATCATGCTAAACTTCAGACTCAGTCTTCTCTGCTTTATTAATTTGAATGGAATTTTGCACGGGAAGTTGCTATTTATTGATTAGTGTTCCCTGTGTGGAGCTCATCTCATTTGCCTTCAGTAACATAAAAGTTAGATATTAGTGTCAGCTAGACATTTAGGCTCTGTCTTTGCATTGTTAATGGAAAAAAAAAAAAAATCAGCATCAGATATTTTAAAGAGAAAGAAAGTGGCTTGTCTTCTGGAAACATGAAAAATATTTTAGGTTTGATCCCATCTTAATGCATAAAATGAAATTAGATTAATTTGATTAGATTAGATTAGATGAGAAGAAGCAAGCTGACTTGAATACTATTGAGATAAAACTGAATAATTAAAATAATGATTGTTGCTATTTCTCCTAATACCAGCCTTGCTCAGAAATCTTTATATATTCTTTATTGAGGACAAACAAACAGAAAACAGATATAATGCCTTGCAGGTTTAGTGCATAATGTGCTAGGGAGGACAATTTCAGGGGAAAATAGTTACTAAATGTAAATTGGTTTGTTTCAGTCTTAAAAGAGAGTTCTGATGGTAAATTAAAAAAAAAAAAAAAAAATGTTGTTTCCCCTCAAATCTTAGTGAAAGCATGCTTCTTGTTCTTGGGAATCAATTCTGCTTAAAGGATCAATAGTTGGAGACAAAATATGGGTTTCATACTGTCTAACCCTGGCCACCTAAACAGCCACTGATTGTGATTCACGTACTGATGCAATAGTTTCTAGTGCTCTTCAAGATTCCATACAGTACCTGTAGAGCTGGCAGATATGAAGCACAAAAAAACTCTACAGACAGTCCATACCTTTTTGGAGTTGTAGGCCTGCAAGACTATCTGGCTATGTATCAAAAACTACTACATGTCTCTGTGTGGGAAGTTAAATATCTGAGG
Source organism: Athene cunicularia (assembly GCF_003259725.1). NCBI lineage: Eukaryota > Metazoa > Chordata > Aves > Strigiformes > Strigidae > Athene > Athene cunicularia. The sequence goes on from NW_020799092.1 coordinate 63,385,536, forward strand.
TTGTGATTTAATGTGATACAAAGACATTTACATGCACGTGTCTAGATATAAGTATCCAGAGACATGTTAGAGGTCTAAGCTTTAGTGTATAGTCAGTAGAAATGTATCCAAGGGAGTTTAGATAGGTGTTTAGCTGGCCACCTGACAGAAGTTGACTTTAAATTATGTTCAACCTCTGTCTACACCTGTGGAATATATTGGCCAGTAGTGAGGGCTTGGAAATATGTAGGCAGTTAAATTTAGAAGATTTAATCCTGGACTCATCTCAACCTCTAAGCTTTAATTAATTTAAACTTAGGGAGGTAGATATTTACTGAGAAACACTATCACAGAAGAGGAAAATATTCTGTCAAGATATTTGCAGAAAAAAAAATGCCCAGATGTTTAAATATACACTGACAGCTAAAAGGTTACCTAGTGTCATGGACATTGCTCTAAAAGAATCTAGTACAAAACCAGACAAGAATAACTAATTTGGAACAGAGTAAGGAGAGAAAAGAGAGATTAATTTGTTTTTCACTGTCATGGTGCCAATGACTATACTGGAGTAGAACTACATTTTGGCTAAATAGGTCATCTTAGCAAGAAGGTTTGGATAATAACTTAGTAACAGTGATTCATAAGTTAAAAATAATTCAAGAAAATTGTTCCTAGGCTGATCTGTTCTCAGGAAAAGAATTTTCTACATGCAACACTTCAATTTTGCCTTCGTCCATGTATAATCTTTAAAAATACCATATTAAATATGTGTCTTAAAGTTTCAGTGTTTATTTCCAAGATAAGAAAAATAACTTGAAACAATATCTACACACATTCACAATATTTTTAAAACAGATAGATATTTTTTTTTTTTTTGTGTATACTCCAATCAGTAAGAGCACATGAACTTTCCCTAATCCTGAATTGATTTCCGCTTGATAGTAAGTCATGATGGTAAGAACATTGGCTCACTCATGTTCACATATAACATCTCAACATCTTGACTACTAGTTTAAGGATAGTTCATGTCCAGCCACTTTGGAAGGAGGATATAATTATCAATATTTGCCTAGAAAAGAAAACACAATTATACCCTCAGTATAACAAGGAACCTAATAATGGGCTACATATTTCTTTTTAATTTGAAGCTTTTTATACCAAGGATTCATCTTCATAAATCTTATAGTTTGTAGATTATAACCACTTGCTGAAGCCATTCTTCTCCCTCAGTGACAAGCAACAGCCAAGCAGATGGCTGGACTGCATAAAAATCTTTTTGCAAGAAACTCTACTGTCATTTCCTAACCCAGTACTATACTTCAGGCTCACACCAATGATAGCATTTAACATGGAGTTCAGCTGGGCAGTATTTATTCCCAGAGGTCTCTAGACATGTACAAAATCCCTGTAAAATGGAAACTTAGAGCTCTAATTTCTAGCAAAACATTTCATACTGAATGTGAAAAACAATTTTATGTTTGTTTATTTAACAATGATTATTGTGCTGTACTTGATTTATGCAATCTAGAAGTTGCATCTAGGCTATACATATGCAAAGATGCCAAAATCACTTTTACAAGAGCAATTATTATTAGCGAGTATTTAGAATTATTTATCTGAAGTTGGTGGATTTACCCAATACTTGAACTTTTAGATGAGGATTTCTAGAATTGTGGTCATCCAGATGACAGAAGCTGTCTGGATGTCATGGAAATAGATAAAAGTTAACACATTTCTGTTAGACAATTGAAAGCATTCTGCAAACCTATGTGCTTTTGGCTGATTATCTACAGTCCAGTGGATAATGATAAAATTGTTCTCAAAGGGAACTTTTAGAATTAAGGTTTCTTCATGAGATAATGAATTTCTTAAAATAAACTTGTGTGGAAATAGGAAGTTTCTACAGAACTTTACAATAAATTTTGTTTTCTTTAATTTAAACATAAATTGATGGAGTAAATTTGTATTATTGAAGACAGTACCAAACATTAATTTCCTGGGTTCAATTTCATTCTAAACTAGCAAGCACTTAACACTGTCAGCCCCTTGTGCTTTTAACTGAATAAAGGTCAGATAATCAGACATCCGAAAGGACAGCTCATTTATCATCCTTTGATAAATGTGTCAGTAGCTAATCTTTAGGATAACACCACACAATGAAAAGTTAATGGATTCAAAGCACTGAATTTACCACAACAAGGAAGTAATGATGCTGTAGAGCAGAAAGTTCAATTTTGTTCCATATTTTATATGAAATTATACTTGTGGCTGAAAACATTAATTACCACAGTCTAAACATTATTCTGATAAATTGTGTTTCACAGAGGTCAAGACTGTTCTTGATAAGCAATTGTAATTATAGAGCTCGTTGAAGTATTATTTCAACAAACAATTGTAGGATTTTTAGCCTATCAAGCTAATTGCTGAAGCCTCACCAGTTTAAAAATTATCGTTAAATGTTTCTTGTTACAAGTTCACATATACCATTTTAGTAGTACATATTCCGATTTATATCTAATTTATCATTCATCTAAAATTAAAAACTAGTCTAGTCACCCTAGAACTGTATCTGAGGTTGAAAGTAAAGGCATCTTCCTTATGTCGTATCTTGTCAGACCCACACAGGTCTTTCTGACATTCTATGGCATCTCAAAGGACCGGATGCATCTGTTTAGAAGATTGTTTATTTATTTTCTCAAAATTTTAAGAAATGCTTTTTGTATACTTTTAAAAATCTAATTTTGTAAGTATTGTAAAACATAAGAAAGAGTAGTGCTGAAGATAGTATGTAGAGACAAATGATACACAGGAGTTATTAGATTAATGTATTCCTTGAACTGATGCCAGAAGAAAAATGTCTAACTTATAAGTTTATATCACTTGAGGAACGCAGAAGGCAGGTCTCTACCTCTTTTTGCCTTCATCTTCTCTCTTTCTCTCCAAAAGTCCATGAAGGAATCACATGAACATATATAGCTGATTATTTTTTGCTACAATTCAGATTATGGCAATTATGGTTAAAACTATTAAAGTTTATTGGCCTACTGCTATTCAGGCTGAAGGGCCTTAGAAACCAGAGGCGAGCAGATGCAGAAGCCTTCAAGCAAATATCTGGTATTCTCTTGGATTCTGTTGGGTTTTACAAGTTTTAAGAACGTCCCATGCAGTACAAGGAAGATGATACAGAAAATATCTTACACTTCGGAGATAAAAAATACACAGAGAGAAGTCTGGAGTAAACTGTCATGGTTGTTTTTACTACTTCATAGTCACATTTTTCTGCAGAAGGAAACCATCTAGATCCAAATAGTTTATATTCTGGGTTACAGAATGCAAAAACAAATTCAAGATTTGTTATTTCAGTTAAGACAGGACAAAGAAAACAAATGCCTTATTAATTAGATGTTTAATTAGTCTTATTTAATTAATTATAAAGAAGTTTCAGGTAATTATGTATTTACCTTATAAAGCAGTTTTGTCAGAAAGTAATTCACAAAGAAGAGAAGAATGTGGCTAGAGTTCATATCTAAAGTTTTAAATACACTAATAACCACTTTTATCTAATTTTCAAGCATATTTTCCATTCTAATAGTTCATGATTATATTGTGGAAAACAGAAATATCATTTCCTTGCAGTATAAATTTGCAGGTATTTTCATAAAGGAAAGTAGATTTATTGCATACTCTGTATCAGTTTTGCAAACTCACTCTTACGATATTTGAGTCAAACAAGAGAACAGCAACTTCTTTAACAGAAAAAAAAAAACCCTTTCAAGAAATTAAAAAAAAAAAAAAGGAAAAAAAGAACTCAAACCTTTTATATGTGTAGAAAAGCAGGCTCAATATAATTTACAATGAAGTCAATGATATGAATGATAACAAATATTTTCTTACAGTGGCATGTTGTTACTATTCAAGAGTCAATGTTTCAAACACTTCATCATAGTAGCTATAGTCAAAAGAATAAAGTTATATACTTTTAGACAAAATATTTATATAATAATTTGTACCTAATATCTGGAGCTACTCACAGAATCACAAAATCACAGAATAATCAAAGTTGGAAAAGACCTTGAAGATCATCCAGTCCAACCATTGACCTAACACTGACAGTACCCAACTACACCATATCCCTCAGCACTATGTCAAACCAACTCTTAAACACCTCCAGGGATGGGGACTCCACCACCTCCCTGGGCAGCCCATTCCAATGCCTAACAACCCCTTCTGTAAAGAAATGCTTCCTAATATCCAGTCTAAACCTTCCCTGGCGCAACTTGAGTCCATTCCCTCCTGTCTTATTGCTTGTTACTTGGTTAAAGAGGCTCATCCCCAGCTCTCTGCACCCTTCTTTCAGGGAGCTGTAGAGGGCGATGAGGTCTCCCCTCAGCCTCCTCTTCTCCAGACTAAACCCCCCCAGTTCCCTCAGCCGCTCCCCTTACGACCTGTGCTCCAGACCCTGCACCAGCTCCGTTGCCCTTCTCTGGACACGCTCGAGTCATTCAATGTCCTTTTTGTAGTGAGGGGCCCAAAACTGAACACAGGAATCGAGGGGCGGCCTCACCAGTGCCGAGTCCAGGGGTCAGATCCCTTCCCTGTCCCTGCTGGCCACGCTATGGCTGACACAAGCCAGGATGCCATTGGCCTTCTTGGCCCCCTGGGCACACTGCTGGCTCCTGTTCAGCCGGCTGTCAATCAGCACCCCCAGGTCCCTCTCTGACTGGCAGCTCTCCAGCCACTCCTCCCCAAGCCTGTAGCGCTGCTGGGGGTTGTTGTGGCCCAAGGGCAGCCCCCGGCATTTGGCCTTATGGAAACTCCCCCAGTTGGGCTCAGCCCATGGCTCCAGCCTGTCCAGGTCTCTCTGCAGAGCCTCCCTACCCTCAAGCAGATCAACACTCCCACCCAACTGGGTGTCAGCTGCACACTGACTGAGGGTGCACTCGATCCCCTCGTCTAGATCATCAGTAAAGATGTTAAACAGGAGCGGCCCCAAAACCCAGCCCTGGGGGACACCACTCATGACCAGCCGCCAACTGGGTTTAACTCCGTTCACCACAACTCTTTGGGCCCGGCCATCCAGACAGTTTTTTACCCAGCAAAGCGTGTGCCCATCCAAACCACAATCAGCCAGTTTCTCCAGGAGAATGCTGTGGGAAATGGTGTCAAAGGCCTTACTGAAGTCAAGGTAAACAACGTCCACAGCCTTTCCCTCATCCAATAAGCAGGTCGCCCTGTCATAGAAGGAGATCAGGTTTGTCAGGCAGGAGCTGCCTTTCATAAACCCATGCTGACTGGCCCTGAGCATCTGGTTGTCCCTCATGTGTTGTGTGATGGTACTCAGGATGAGCTGCTCCATCAGCTTTCCGGGCACTGATGTCAAGCTGACAGGTCTGTAATTTCCTGGATCATCCTTCCGACCCTTATATAGATGGGCATCACACTGACCAATTTCCAGCCATTCGGAACCTCCCCGGTCAGCCAGGACTGCTGGTAAATGATGGAAAGTGGCTTGGTGAGCACCCCAGCCAGCTCCTTCAGCACCCTCGGATGAATTCTTATACCATAGACTTGTGTATGTCTGTGTGATGCAGTAGGTCACTGACTGTCTCCTCCTGGATTGTGGGGTAGTTGTTCTCCCAGTCTTTGTCTTCTGGCTGAGGAGGCTGGATTCCCTCAGTACACGTAGTCTTGTTATTAAAGACTGAGGCAAAGAAGGCATTAATCACCTCAGCCTTCTCCTCATCACTTGTTACCATGTTTCTTCCTGCATCTACAGGGGATGGAGGCTCTCCCTGGTCTTTTTTTTTTGCTGTTGATAAACTTATATAAACATTTCTTCTTGTCCTTGATTGCTGAAACCAAGTTAATTTCAAGCTGGGCTTTAGACCTCCTGATTTCTATCATGCATAGCCTCAGAGCATCTTTGTAATCATTGTGAGTGTCTAGCCCCTTCTTCCAAAGGCTGTAAACTCTCCTTTTCTCCTGGAGTTGCAGCCAAAGCTCCCTGTTCCGCCAGAGCGGACTTCTGTGCTGCCAGATTCTCTTACAGCACCTGGGGATAGCCAGCTCCTGTACCATTAAGACTTTCTTCTTAAGGAGTGCCCAGCCTTCCTGGACCCCTTCAGGATCGTCTCCCATGGGATCCTGTCAAGACAAAGTCAGCCCTTTGGAAGTCCAGGATGGCAGTTCTGCTGCCACCTCTCCTGACCTCTCTCAGAATAGAGAACTGTTATTTCATGATTGCTGTGACCTAGTTGGCCTCCAACTGCCACATCATCCACCAGTCCTTCTCTGTTTACAAAGAGGAGGTCCAGCAGGGCAACTTCTCTAGTCGGTTCACTCACCAGCTGTGTCAGGAAATTATCTTCCACACATTCCAGGAATCTCCAGGACTGTCCCATTCTGCTGTGTTGTATTTCCAGCAGATGTCTGGGAAGTTAAACTCTCCCACAAGAACAAGGGCAAGAGATTGTGAGATTTCTCCGATGTGCCTATAGAATATTTCATCCATCTCTCTGTCCTGGTTGAGTGACCTCTGGTAGACTCCTACTACAACATCTGCCCTCTTGGCCTTCCCCCTGATCCTAACACAAAGACACGTGTGGTGGTTTAAGCCCTGCCGGTACCAGAGACAAGTAGGGCACAAACCCCTGGTTGAAATAAGAAGAAATTTAATACAACAATGTATTAAGCAATCCGAACAACAGCAGTAGCAATGATAACAAAAATAAACAGCAATAACAGAGAACAAGACAATAGATATACAGAGAAATACCGCAATGGTTACAGACAGCCCAGTGCTCCCCACTACCAAAGCTGCAAAGGAAAATGTTCCCACGCTCCCGCGCCCAGACCTGATGTCAGCATGGTATGAATAACCCTCCTGGAGATCCCTTGCCCCTTCTCTGCTGGGGAAACTTAACCCTATCCTAGCTGAGCCAGGACAACAACCCACCCTGTCTTCACTCCACTTGTGCTAGAAGCAATCATAACAGTCCCTAACATACAGCACCACCCCACCGCCTCTCCTTCCTTGTCTGTCCCTTCTAAAGAGCTTTTAGCCATCAATTAGCACACTCAAGACATGGGAGACAACCCACCATGTTTCTGTAATAGCCACTACATCATAATTTTCCTGTTGCATCATGGCTTGATATTGATAATATGGCTAAAAACCATTAGAGAAGGTATGTTTTAAGGAGCATAAATATATGAATCTTAACATAATTTTTCTGAACAAAGAATTAGAAATTTTAGAAAACCTAATTCCTAGTTTCAGACACAGTGCTGGATGCTTGGAAGTTTTATTTCTGTTTTGCTACACATTTGTCATACTCCACACAGGAGGTCAAGTAAGGTTACAAAGGTGTCAGTTGTGAAACATATAGAGATGTGTTTATGTAACTACTGCATGATTCTATGTGTATCACATGAAAACCAAACAAGCGGTTTCTATCAGTTCAGTCTCAAAAATTTTTAATATATGATTATTGCTACCTCAAAAACAATTGCTTTTATCTTACTTTATGATACAGTTTTGCAATATATCCAGGAGGGCTTTACAGCTGTTTGATCTGAAAAGTCCTTCAAAAAGTTTAAGACATTATTCATCCACTGATGTATAATATTCTACCAAGCCAAAGTGCACCAAAATCTCAGTCTTCCACTGTTGTATATCACTGATCATCTAGAAAGCAGAAATAATAAAGAAAAAAGAGATGGAAAAGTAAAGTGGTTTAAAATTATATATTGTCTTATATGGGAGGTGCCAGGTGCAAACTTCTACTTTGTTTTTTTAGATCTTCTATCACCATGGGACTTCCCTCTGACTCAGAAGCCTAAGAATCATTAGAATCATGATGCTTAGCACTCAGTGGAGAAACAGACATTTAAAAATACTTTTAAGTAAATTGATCTGGGATTAGGAAATAATAGGAACTGTGGGATAATGTGAAAATGAACAAAGCTGATAAGAGGTGCTTATTAGAGACTTGGAAAACATACAGTATTTTATGGTTGCTGGTTTTCTTTACAATGAACAAATTATGAAGACTCCATTCTTTATGTTGACTTGTTTCAGATGGGTTCTCCCACACATTATTACTGTCATTATTGTTACTATTTTTATTATTACTAGTCTTGCTATTGTTCTGCAGATAACGTACTGTAAGATGAAAAACCTGAGAGGTTTGGAGGTATGCAAAATAACATCTCAGACCATACTGTCTTTGAAAATAATGTATAGCACCCTTTTGAAACTATGAAGTGAATAAATTGCAACACTGTAATGAGAGGAGCTAGCCTCCTAGCCCGAAGTGAGATTAATCTCTCCACATCTTCCTTGAAAATTATTTAAAGGAATACTAAATTATCTCTGTAGCAAATTTATCTTCACCCCTAGGTGTTGAACTATATGTGTCTGCTGTGACAATACTCACTGTAGACAACAATGAAAAAATCAGTGGGTTTTTTATATTGTCTGAACCGTTGTATTCAATTTCCCACTACAATTTAAAAATATATTTCTGTTCTCCAGTTCTTCTGTTCTTCAACTATTCTGATCTTGGATAATTATTTCTGGTTTCAGTTTTTATTTCAATCTCTGCTCCTCTAAGTGCATCTGGCATGATTTTTCTGTCCCTTTAAATTCTGTGGAATGGAAATCACAGCTTCGAATAGAAGGTAAACATCTTAAAATTTTCTAAGAGATATTCTCTTTCCAGCTCTTATCTACTTGTCTCTTAATCCAGAATCACAGAATTGCTGAGAGAACTTTGAAGGTCTTGTTGTCCAATCCCCCTGTTCAAGCAGGGTCACCTAGAGCCAGCCAGCTCCCCAGGTACTCGTAGGTGCATCCCATCAGGGCCCATAAATTTATGTATGGCCAGTTTGGTTAAGTACTCCCTGATCTCATCCTCTTCCACCAAGGGTAAGTCTTTGCTCCAGAATTTCCTCTCATCTCCAGGTCCTTGGATTAAAAACAAACAAACAAACAAATAAACAAACAAAAACAACAAAAAAAACCCCAACCCAAAACCCACCAAAATTTTAACGTAGTGTGATTGAGTGCACCCTCAGAATGTTATCTGATGACATCTGATGCAGTTGATTCTTTTGAGGGAAGGGAAGCCATCCAGAAAGACCTTGACAAGCTTGAGGAAAAGGCCTGTAGGAATATCATGAAGTTCAACAAGACTGAGTTCAAGATCCTGCATCTAGGTCAGGGCAATCTGCAATATCAATGCAGATTGAGGGATGAATAGATTGAGAGCAGCCCTGTGGGAAAGGACTTGGGTATACTGTTGGACAAACAATTGGACAGGAGCCAGTGACATGCTCTTGTAGCCCAGAAAGGCAATCATATCCTGGGCTGCATAAAAATAAGTGTGGCTAGCAGGTCAAGGGAGGTGATTCTCCTCCTCTACTCCACTCTTATGGGACCCCAACCTGGAGTATGTGTCCACCTCTGGGGCCCCCAAAACAAGAGAGACATCGACCTGTATGAGGGCAAACATTTTAGAAGGACCTGTTCCAATAGAATAAGGGGTAATAGTTTTAAAATAAAAGAGGATAGATTCAGAATAGATATAAGGATGAAATTTTTTACAGTGAGGGTGATGAAACACTGAAACAGGTTGCCCAGAGGTGGTAGTTGCCCCATGACTGGAAACATTCAAGGTCAGGTTGGACAGGGCTTTGAGCAACCTGAGCTAGTTGAAGATGTCGCTGCTCACTGCAGGGGGTTTGGACTAGATGACTTTTAAATGTCCCTTCCAACCCAAGCTATTCTATCATTCTATGACCTATTAGAGCAGGTCCAGAAGAGCGCAACAAAAATGGTCAGAGGGCTGAAACACCTCTCCTATGGAGAAAGGCTGAAGGAGTTGTTTTTTACCAGCCTGGAAAAGAGAAGTTTCCAGAGAGACATTATTGAGGCCTTTTAATATATAAATTTTATGGTTTAACCCCAGCCAGCAACTATGCACCATGCAGCTGTTCACTCTCCCCCCTTCTCAGTGGGATGGGTAGACAGATCAAAAAAAAAGTAAAACTCACAGGTTGAGATGAGAACAGTTTAATAACTACAATATAATAATAATAATAATAATAATAATAATAATAATAATAATTATTATTATTATTATTATTATTATTATTATTATTATTATTATTATTATTATTATTATTATTATTATTATTATTATGAAAAGGAATATGACAAAAAGAGAGAGAAATAAAACACAAGAAAAGAGAAGTGATGAACAATGCAATTGCTCACCACTCACTGACAAAAGCCTGAACAATGACCCACCCTTCCTGGCCACACACACCCCTCACACCCCCCCCCAGTTTATGTATTGAGCATGACACCCTGTGGTATGGAATATCCCTTAGGTTAGTTTGCGTCAGCTGTCCTGGCCATGGTCCCTCCCAGCTTCTTGTGCACCTGCTTGCTGGCAGAGCATGGGAAACTGAAAAAAACTTAGGATAGGTGCTACTTAGAAACAACTTCAGTATGTTATCAACATTATTCTCATACTGAATCCAAAACACAGCATTGTACCTACAAGTAGGAAGAAAATTAACTTTATCACAGCCAAACCCAGGAAATTAAGGGGGTCTTTTTATAAGTAAGGTAGAAAAAGACTTTTTACCGAGGCCTGTAGTGGCAGGACAAGGGGCAATGGTGTTAAACTGAAAGAGGGTGAATTTAGATTGGACATAAGAAAGGAATTTTTTACTATGAGGGTAGTGAGATGCCAGAACTGTGCCCAGAGAAGTTGTGGATGTGCCATCATTTGAAGTGTTGATCTAGTAAATAATCCCCCTGCAGGTTGGACAAGATGATCTTTAAAGCTCCTTCCAACCCAACTCATTCTATAATTCTATGATTCCTGAAGGCTGGTCTCATTAGTGAAGACTGAAGTGAAAAAGGCATTCAGTTCCCCAGTCTTTGCCATGTCCTGTGTCATCAGGACCCCTGCCCCATTCAGCAGTGGACGCACATTTTCCCCTAGTCTTCCTTTTGCAAGTTATACACTTATAGAAACACTTGTTGTTGCCTTTGACATCCCTTACCAGATTCAATCCAGCATGCTCACTGTCTCTATATTCCTCCCAAGTTACCTATCCCTGCTTCCACCTTTTGTATATTACACTTTTACATTTGAATTTTGTTAGGAGATCCTTGATCATCCATGCAGTTATCCTGATCTTTGTGCTGATTCCCTGCTCATCGTGATGGACTGTTCTTAAGCTTGGAGAAGGTGATCCTTGATTATCAACCAGCTTCCTTGGGCCTTTCTTCCCTCTAAGACCTTATCCCATGAGACTCTTCCAAGCAGATCCTTGAAGAGGACAAAATCTGTTCTCCTGAAGTCCAGAGCTATGATCTTTTTTATTTTTTCCCCTGCTCCCTCCTGTTAGGTTTCTGAACTCCAACATCTCTTGATCATAGCAACAGATATCAAGGTGGTTGAAATGTCCCATAAGAACCAGGTACTGCAATTGTGAGGTTACTACTTGTTTGTAGAAGGTTTCATCCACTTATTCTTGCTGGTCAGGCAGTCTGTAGCAGACACCCACTACAATGTCACCCATACTGGTCTGTTCTTTAGCCCTTACCTGTATGGTCTCAGTTGTCTCATTATCTATCTCCAGGTACAATTGCATGCATTGCAGCTGCTGTTTCCCATATGGCAATTCCACTCCTCACCTTTTAGGTCTGTGTCACGTCCCACTCAGATGAGGGGGACAAGTGACTCAGATTCACAAATCCCCAATGGAGCGGACAACAAGTCTCCAAGTCCAAGCATTTATTAACTACCCACAATGTACTAATTGAACACACGATAATTGGCTAAGTATATAGCAAGTTGTGGCAAGCCATACAATATGCCTTTCATTTCTTAATGGAAAAAGGAAAACAGGGAGATAGAGGGAATGGGGGAATACAGTTCACTGGTCTGGGTTCCTGCGATGATCCCACCAGCGAGTGTTCCAGGAGGCGGCAGTATTTTTCGCTGGCATCTGTCTTTGCTTCACTGCTCTCTCCAGGGCCCACCGGGGGTCCCCCTTCTTCCCCCCCTTGATTTATACTCACTTTCCTTGGGTCTGTCCCCTAGGTCAATCAACATACCTACGTATCCCATGTACAGGGAGGGGTAAGGTGTTTCATGGAATGATGTAATTAGCATGATCATGTTAGCCTTCGTTACCATATTGAGGGGTGTTAACTTTAATATGCATTTAGTGGATAATGAAGCAAAGGTCATTCACCAGACACATGGCCCCTGAAATTTGCCCAGGTGCCCCAGAGCAGGGCCATCCTGTCTCCACAGGACTCCCTTCTTCAACTGCATCTTGTGTTATTTGGGCAGCCTTATCAGCTTTGACCTCCTCAGAATGCATCCTGAGACTCATAGTTTTGTCTTGCGAATGTTTGAGGCATTTCTTTGATCAGCCTCAACTTTTGCGTTCCCAGGCTGTTTTTCTTAGTTTCTTGCAGGCCTGATTTCTTGTTTCTCACAGTCTGTCCTTCCTAAACAGTTAATACCCTTTCATTACAGCACTCTAGTCATCTTGAGCCATCCCATCACACGTCCATGATCCCAGCAAGACAATAACCTTACAACTGCACACAGATGTCTCATTATTTGTGTTTATTCCCCATGTTTGTATGGGAGCATACAAGAGCTTCATAGAGGCATCTCAGTATGTTGATTTTTCAGAAAGGGTCTGATGCCTTCTAGGTACTTTCTTGCTTACATACAATTACTTGAGGTGACCAAACTTAAGCCCTATTTTGTCCCCTTTTGTTCACATCATCCCAGGTCCTTTGCTTGTCAGCCCTATTCATCATTCCATGACAGACGTGCTGAAAACTCTCTCCCTCCCCTATCTTTCCTACTGTAAAGCCCTTCTGTTAGATTATGGCTAGCCATCCTATTGGCAAAGATACCTTTGCCCCACTTAGTGAGATGGTTCCTATCTGTCCTAGACAGATGTTGATCCTCAGATGGAATCCCCTAATCATAGAAAACAAACCCCTGTTGCTGACACCAGCTCTGCAACCAGTGGTTGACATGCAGTACCAGCCCCCTCTTCCTCATCCCCTGTCCCCTCACCAGCAGGACTGAGGACAACACCACCTGGGACCTCATATCAATGACTATCACCCCCAGACATCTGTAGTCACTTTTGATACTCTCCAGGTTGCCCCTAGCAGTACTATTGGTGCCCACATGGAAGAACAGCACAGGGTAATATTCATTCAAGCTTTGGCAGTCTCTCCACAACATCCCAGATTTGCGCCCTCAGCAGGCAGGAAACTTCTCCAGATGACAAGTCAGGGTGGCAGATGGGTGCTTTCACCTCCCTCCAACAGGGATTTACCATGATATCACTTGCCATTTCCACCCGCTGCTCCTGTTTGGCTCTGGATCACTCAACCCAGATGCTTTGGTTGAAAACACCTCCTCCTTCAGCTCCTCTTCCTCATCTTTGAGGGCCATGAACCTGTTTCACAGTTGCAAACCTTCAGGCAGAGCAGGAGCCCTCTTCGTGCCAGAAGTCACCAGCTTCCAGTATTTGCTTTCCCCCAAGTTTCCACTTACCATACTGCTAGAGGCCAACTCTGCCTGTGTCTCTACTGCAGTTAGGGTTTTGGACTCTCAAGCTGTAGAGTCTCTGAGAAGATCCTGTCTCTCATTCATCTTTGATGCTGCACGGCCTGCTTACTTCCTCCCATAACTCCTCCACTTGGTGACTGAAGTGCTAAGGCTTGGACAACCGGCCCAAGCCAGACATGACCTATGAATCCTGTATATTTTATAACTGATAACCATTGTGCTAGTAGGTATTGTACTAAGTTATAACAACCCACTTATGCTGATGTAAAAAATACTAAAGCACTGAAATACTGAAGCCTGAACAACAGGCCCCAAGCCGAAGCTGCTAACTTAGTGTGTAATCACTAACAAAGTATGTAAGCTCACTAGTGAAAGATGCAGCTTAGACAAAATATAATCAGCAGTGAGGAGAGAATGTATCCAACTTCCCTTGTTTAGCCTTCTTCAAGGCTGAGATCCCAAGTGTTCGGCCTTGTTAAAATCTTTGCGTGGAATCCAACAGGAGAATGAAACCAGAAATTCTCCACTCAAAACAAAGGTGCCAGCTATCCTGCCCTGTCGATCTCTGGTATATAAGGCTGGACCCGCTCACAGCGACTTTGGCAGCCTCACCTATGGGGGACGCACCGCGTAGGATTTCCCCCTTGCCAGGACAGGCTCTGCAAACCCTCGCTGTAACCGGGGCTGCCCAGCCACTGCGGGGCTGGATGATGGGAACTTGCAAGTGGTGATGTATTTTTCTTCATCACTATTCTCTCTCTCATGTAGTAATGATTTGATGCATTACCCTGTATTTTCCTGTCTGTTGCTTTAAGTGCACTATTCTGCTTTTTCTTACTGCATGTTTCTCTATTACACTGTTACATTGGTTATCCCCAGTAAAATACGTCTACTCTCTTCACTGTGGTGTCTGAGTTTAATTGGTACCCTTAATCACCAAAACAGTGACACAACTCTTTAACAACAGCTCACCTCCTGCAGGAGAGGGGATCACGTCTCTAGTCTCAGGGAGAGGCCCCAGGTACTCCCAGAAGCCTGGGACTTGTACCCACCATCTGAAGGTCTCTATGTCTGTGTTTAAACCTCTGCCCTAGCAGGGAAAGTGGCTCCAACACCTGCTGGGGAATATGCCCTGTGGTGAATCACCACCAAAACTGAGAATGTTTATATGCTGCTCTGACCTGAAAGCCCCTTCTTTGCACTCTGCTGTGTAAACTACTGCATTTGTTGGCTGCACCCTAGCAACTGTGCTCTAGGCCTGGCTTTTATATAGGCCTCTTCCTACCAAGCACCAGCTTAAAAAATGCCTGACTTTCCCTAATCACAGATTAAGATCTTCAGAGGGTTTCCAGACCTCTGACAAAGTTTCCAGAAGCTCAGGAAGATCTCAAAGAAACAGACTCCAGAAACTGCTGTGCAAATGGCTGCCTCTGTCAGCTGCATTCTCTTTTCATTAAAGCACCTCTCCTGTTACCCAGCTATGTCACCCACCTCTGCTGCTACCATCCTATTACCCAGGTATGGTTAGAAGACCCTGTTCCAGTAAAAGCTATATTCTTTCCTAAAGTTTCATTGTAGCTTATGTTTTGATAGAAAACCACCTGAAATATCCAAATCCTTAACTTACCTGAATCCCCCCCAAAAAAGCCTGAAGAGATAGTCATGGATATTTAGAGATAGCCATGCCTGAATTAAGTGTTTAAATTGGATTGATTTGGCTTCACTCTATTTGTGGAACTAATTGAAATATATCAAAGTGAGACAGATGTTTATCACCCTGTGCTTTATGCAGGCTTTTCATGTTTATTATTATCTGATACATGGGAGCTCTACAGACTCTACTGTCTCTTGAAAGTATTCTTTCATCAAGAAAGGACATTGTAAGACAAAGAAAGTAGAAAAATTCTTATTCCTCCCAGGTGAAGGAAGCACAGAACTGAGGTCTCTCACTTACTGGGACTATCACAGGAGTAGGCTGTTGCATGATGAGAAAGCAACACTTTCTATCACAATGTTTTTTCTTGAGAGAATAGTTATGGCAGATATGCTGCTATTGAGTGTGGTTTTGATGTAGTTTAAATATGGATTGACTTGAGTTCTGCAAAGAAATGCAAACACAGGCAGGTGGTTTGGGATTTTCAAATAACAGCTAAATCAATGCAGGCAGCAATCTCTGGTAGAACTTAAAGCCTAAAACCGTACACACTGTGACCCAGAAGCAGCTTTATGGCTGAAGGCCAGTCACCACCAGACTTTCAACTGGCTAAAGAAACGGTTTTCATCCCTTGTACTCCTGGTCTTTGATGTTCCGTGGGTACTTTGTGTTGCATTTTTTGATTCCCCAGTACTTTTGTGAATCTAAATCTAAGGACTTAATTTTTACTGCATTTCTATTCTGGGCTGTTAAGGAAGCAATGCGGACTCTAGAAGTTTCTAGCTTGGTTTTTTTCATGGCTTATGCTCCTGCATTTCCATTAGCAGGGATAAAAGAAGGAAGTATATACAAAAAGTGATGACTAAACCTTTTTTGCTATAATTTTAAGTCACATTTGATATAGCTGTTAAAGATGTGATAATGTCACTTGAGGAGCATTTTGTTTGTTTCTAGCTTTGTCAGCTAGTTTTATCATTGCCATAATTTATATATAATTTAAGTGGGATGTCAGTTGTAGCAAAATTATTTACCTCAAACATTTTATCTGTCACTTTGTGCTGTGCCCAAATAATCTACATTTCAGAAAGCTTTTGGTATGCATGTGAATACTCAGACAAAATCCTTCTTATCTTCCAGATATGTGTCTCACACCACAGTTTGCTGATAAACAGCATAATTGCCATTGTCAGTATCTTTTGGCCAGTTAATGGGCTATTTAACCATTTAACAAAACTGGAAAATATTTTGTTGAGTATAGATTTTTTTTAACAATTCAGATGTGCTTATAATGGTTAACAAATAGAATTTATATATTTCTAGTATGATGAATTTAATAAACTGAGCTTCAAGTTGAGAACCTAATGCAAGCTGAATTAAATCAGAAACTATCCCTAATTGTCCATTACTAGATCTATGTAGTTATACTTAGCCTTTACTTATCTTAATAGCACAGACATTCTGGCAATTAATTCATTTAACCTACTAACTCATTAGTGATACCCACTAAATTTTGAAGTATCACGATCATCCTAAGAGACACACTTGAAAATATGGAAGGTTGAGGCAACTATAAGATATCTACTGGTTCCAGCCAACTCAGAATATGATAATTAGAATTATAGCTGGAAAATTATGATTGTGACATGTAGGAGAATATATAGCAAAGCTACTCAGGAATTGATCTGTTGGTCTGCGGAAAGTTTATCACTATATGAAGAGAGTACATAGAGGTTTAGGGGACATAGGTCTTAATGATTCAAAGCTATTTTGATCAGGAAAAGAAGTGCTCAGCCTCTTTTTATTTTATCAAAAGACAGAGGTATTTATAACACAGATGTAACAGGAATATGTAGTGGATATTTGCCTTTATCTGAAAATAAACTACTTTTATATATATATA
>NW_020799092.1:63402749-63408839 GCF_003259725.1 Athene cunicularia
TATATATATATATATATATATATATATATATATATATATATATTTCTTCTATCATATTCTTATTAACTCTTATATACTACTAGGATTTATTTTCCAAATATGAAGTTTATAAACCTTTACAGACATACAAATAAATAGCTTTTGCATTGGTGACTGTCTGAACAATAATGAAGATAATGCCAAAGAATATATAAGATTCATAACAGAGTGAGATGTGGCAAAATAAAGAAAAAGATATTTTGCATTTTCTTAGTTGTAACCAAAAAGAGTTTCAAAGCATAATTTGAGGCTGCTGTGGATAAAATCTATTATGTAAGCAGTCACCTGTGAACAGTTTCTACAAAATTTGGTGAAGGACATTTATCATTCTTCAATTAAAATGTCAAATCTAATTAGACTTCCCCTCAACACACTGTACCTTACCACAGTGGTATAATGAGAGAGATTTTCCCTTGAATTACTAAAAGGCAAAGAAGGTATCTTTGAAAGCTCCATGAGAAACAGGGGAGCCATTCTGTAGGATTTTTCAAGTGCAAGGGAGTTAATCCATCAGCTGTTTACAGCCCATAAATTATCAATGGATTTGATACTGTACCTGGATGAAGTAGAGGTTCATTCTCATAAGACTCCAGACAAAATAGTTATATGATTAAGGGAGATGTGTCCAAGACTTAAAGGTTGTTTTAATAATGACTGACATGGTACATTGTCTATTTGGCAGAGAGGAGATTTCACTATTCATATTTTGTTACTTGCTTTTAATCTGATATGACACTGCTTAACACAGTTTAAACACTGAATAATGAACAAGATATTTCAAAATAAAGGTTTCGAGCAATGTAATCTTGCCTTTTCAAGTCAGGGATTGCTAGTCCAGACTGCAGGTCTGATTTACAGAAAACACAGTTGTAAGCAAAATGTTAAATATTAACAGTAACCTAAACATTTTCAGACAAATACAAGTATTTAAAAAAAAAAAAAAATTAGAAGCACTGTTTCATTAAATCTACCACTGATAGCTATCAGAAATAAACTACAATATATGAAATCAATAATATTTTATTCTCACTGGTTTCCTGACAAACTAGATGTGTCATACACAGACATGTAAGTAATGTAGTCCAAAAATTTAAAGACATGGATCACCATACTAATAACACTCTATAGGCTGATCAAATTGTATCTGGACATAAACAGAATTATTCACTTCCCTGAACTGAGTTAAAATCCAAAATTTAAAGTTATATAATGCTTTTACAGTAATGGACAAGCCAGAGTAGTTAGAAGTCTATAACTATTTTACTCCCTTTTCCACCTTCCAATCATTCCAAATACAATAATCGAGTTTGTTCTTTTTTCCTCTGTCATTTATAGAAACACTGTTTTACTTTTGAGATTTTTTTTCCAGATTGACTCTCATTTTTATATTTATGAATTATTGTAAATTATCAGAATCCAGTACTCTTTGCTCGTGCTCTTTTAGATATTCCACACAAGGATGGTTTAATGCTTAATATAAAATTTACTTATTTGTGGATATTTGACCTTACATGGGATTTTGTTTTTGCAGAATGATACAGCAATATAATGAAATCACAACAAAACCACAGTATAATGATTGCAATGTACAATTGGATCACAATACAGACATGATTCCTATTACCAGTCTCTGTAAACTCACCATCATAGTGCTGGGTGTCCTCAGTCTTCAGGAAGGAATTTATGAGTTAAAGCCAGCTCAAGCCTATTGCTCTCTTCAGACTTTGTTTTGTTGGTTTTTCAATTTAATGAGAGCTACATATTCACTTTCCTATGCAGGTCTGGCTGGCCAGGAAGATAATATTTTCTATTGATTACTTTAGGAGAGGCCATTTACATAACTGCTTGACACAGTCAACTGATACAGAAATTTATCTAAATAATAATCTCTGGTCCCCTTTTTGTTGTGCTTCCTTTGTCATAACTGTTCTTACTATATTATTTTCTGAAATTCACGAGCACACCATCCTTGCTATAGTATTGGGTTTATGTGTCCACGCTTTGATAGCAGGGGGGCTGTGAGGAGACTGGGATGCCCCATGCTGGACATAGCCAGTTCCAGATGGCTCAAATGGACCCACCACGAGACACATCTGAGCCTGTCAGGCAAACTAGTGGTGCCTCTGTGATAACATATGTAAGAAAGGATTTAAAGTGCTGTACAGCATTTGAGAGAGTGAGGAGTGATAAAAAATATGAGAGAAACAACCCTGCAGACACCATGGTCAATGAAGAAGGAGCTAGGGGAGATGCTCCAGGTACCAGACCATATTCCCCTGTAGCCCGTGGAGAAGACTGTGGTGTAAGAGACTGTGTTGGACTGTGTTTATGTCGACACTGCTGCTGCACCACTACCACTTCCTGGCCTCGACATCCTGTCGCAGTGCAGGAGTACACTTGGAAGGAGACAATATATCCCCAAATAAACCACTGTATCTGCCCAAAGCTGGAACAGCAACAATCTTCGTAGTGCCTACCAAGCTGTGCTTCTGTGTGAGGCCTGGTGGAGAGGAAATCAGTGAGGAAGACATGCAGAGGCTGAAGGCACCACAGATCGACCCCCGCCCCCCCCGGCATGACCACCATGAACACCTGGGTATGCACATGTGAAGGAACACGGGGCAGCACATATGACAATGAGCTCTGTGGAAATAGATGGACTCTTCAAAGAAACTGTGGGGACTGGGACAATAAAAGGACTGTGTACTCCTCTCTCGGCGGAACTCAACATTGCCTGAAAGAACTGCATACTCTTCTCTCAGAATTCCCCATCACCTGCACTGAGACCGAGCCAACGGGACGTCACTGGATTCATGGTGGTGGTAACTGATCTTGCTGCATCTCTTCTGTTTGCTTGTTTAGTTGTTCTGACCTTTTCTTCTTCTCTCTGTCCTATCGCTATTACCACTTGTTACAGGAATAAAATTTAAAAGTATGGTATCTGACCTAATTTGTTTCTTAATTTCACTCCTGGGATCATACAAGAACCCACCCTGATATTGGATCGGCACATGTGGTGGTGACAGAGGTTGTCCTCCCTGCTGTCCATGGAGGACTACTCTTCAGCAGATATCCACCCTGCAGCCTGTGGAGAACCTCAAGCCACAGCAGATGGAGATGACCTGAAGGAAGCTGCAAATTGTGGAGAGCCCATGCAGGAGCAGGCTCCTGGCAGAAGCTGCAGCCCATAATGGACCCATGCTGTAGCCACCTGTACTTGACAGACTGTTCTCCATGGAGAGGACCCATGCTGTAGCAGTTCTTGAAGAACTTCAGCCCATGGGAAGGAGCCACACTGGAGAAGTTAATGAAGGACTGCATCCCTCATGAGGGACCCCATGTTGGAGCAGGGAAAAAGTGTAAGGAAGATGGAGTGGCAGAGTGTTATGAACTGACCGCAATCCCCATTCCCCATCCCCCATCCCATTCAGGGGGAAGAGGTAGAAGAGTCAGAAATGGAGCAATGAAATTGATCTTGGGAAGAAGGAGGGGTAGAGGAAAGTTATTGTTAGTTTTGTCTTTGTTTCTTACCATCTTATTCTATATTGTTGGCAAAAAATGTAATTGCTCTTTCTCCAACTTGAGTGACCTTTGCCTATGATGGTAATTGCTGAGTGATGTCCATGTTTGTATCTTGACTCATAAGCTTTTCCATCATGTTTTCTCCTCTGTCCTGTTGAGGAGGGACAGTGAAAGCGTGGCTCGGCGGGCATCTGGCAGCCAGCTAAGCTTAATCCACCACACCTATGTTCTCTGAACCTTCTTCCATTGTAGGGATTAGTTGATTGGTCACAAAAATAAAATGGAGATTGATATCCTTGACATGACATTCCACATAATTTTTATCTGTATCTAGAAGATTGTTTGGCAGTGTGTGTGATGGTTTTAAGCCCTGCCGGGACCGGAGACCACGTTGCCGTTGTCCCTCCCCCACCCTTGGACACAAGTAGGGCACAAACCCTGGGTTAAAATAAGAAGAAATTTAATACAACAGGGTAATAAACAATCTTAACAACAACAGTAGCAATGATAACAACAATAAACAGCAGTAACAGTAAACAAGACAAAAGATATACAGAGAAATACCAATGGATACACATTGCAATGTGCAATGGATACACAGACAACCTGCCGTGTGCTTACTATGACCAAAGCCACAAAGGAAACCCACCAAACAAAGCCACCAAAGCTGCCACACAGGACCTGATGTCAGCATGGTATGAATAACCCAGCTGGAGATCCCTTCCCCCTCTCAGCTGGGGAAACTTAACCCTATCCTCGCTGAACCAGGACACAGTGACTGTTCCTTCACTGTTAATAGTACAGTTTCTCTAGAAGATGCATATAAAGAGATATAGTAGGTAGCAAAGTCCAGACCTAAAAAACTCTCCTACTGAGCAATAGTTGGTTCTGTCAAGGATGAGACAGAACCTAATGTCAAAGAGGGAAGAACTGACAAGAACACAGGAATGTGGGAAACCATTTCTTTACTTTCATAATTTTCTGGCAAGTGTTCAGACAGCTCATAGTCACTGAAAATATAAACTATATGTCAGAAAGTTAATGGAAATTCTCCACACATTAAGTGTGCACATCAGTTGGTAGTCTTCAGCGTGCTAACTCAAAAAGCAAGATAGAATGTGTAGGAAAGTACTCAACAGAATAATTCTCTACTCCTTCTCCTTATAAAAGTAAAGAAGCTTTCAAGTTAAATTTTGACTTATAGTGATTGTCTTGAATTGCAAGTATATCTATTCTGTTGCTAACTGGTTTCAGCTCCTGGTTCTGTTTACATTTACAGCTCAGATGCTTAGCTGGAAGTTGCTAAAATTTCAATGGACTTCCATCCCATTAAAACAGCTGGAGATCTGCTTAGCAATAAATCTTAGAAATTATTCATTTTAAGGGGGTTAATTCTCTGTGTCATGATTATATTTTATAGGTGTTATCTCCTAAGGATTCTCAGCTAATTGCTTAGAAACAGTATTAAAGTTTACATTCATAATAGCTTTGAACAGATGAAATACTGATTTCTATTAATGAGTACACATACAGCAGCAGACACATGGAATTATCAGCCAATAATTCAGATGACCACAGCAATCATCAGTCCCAAAAGGCATATCAATTATTTTAAAATACAGGCACTTTTAAAACAGTTTAACATAAAAAGTATCATGTTATAAAACAGATAGCAAAGTCAGTTCTGTCAAATGTATGCAACTTCAGTCAAATTTCTTTGAAAATTTGGCAGAGTATAAGACTATTCCAAATTGGGTCAGATGTAAATGAGACTGTTCTAATTTTTGATGTATAAATCTGTATCAGTGGTTGTTTCCATGTGAAATTTATCTGGGCATCTGTCTTAGCACATTTCCTTGATTCATGTACTCATGCAAATGCATAAATGTAGATCCAATGATTCCTCTTCCCTCCAGTCCCCTGTGTAAGTTTTAGAAGTTCTTTGATAATTTAGACCCTGATAACAAAATAATGGACAAATATTAATACTAGCATCAAAGTGCACAGTCTGGTTTTGGTGACATTACTATGTTCATCAAAGGTCATTATGTTTTGTTTTGTTTTGTTCTCACAAAGTGTTTTTTACCTAGGAATAAAATGAAAAATATTCATACTGCAACTTCATTCATGGAAGGGTGAAGAGTTAATAATTGCCCTTAGCATTAGCCAGCATCAGTACAATCGTGTCTGCAAATGACTTTTGGAAACTGGTTGAGGAGTACCAAGAAGCTACCTTAAAATATCATCCCACAAATGATCTGTTGTTCCTGTTCTAATAAATCTTGCCTTCTATAGGTATATACCACAGAAGTTTACTGTGTCTGTAATACCCTTTGTTTCATTAGTTTTCATGCAAGCCACTTCCTTCTTCATTATATTTTTTAATTTTCATTTTTTATTCTTTCAGTAGAGTTTTTTGTTGTGTGATTGTTCATTCCTTCAATGAATGTGCCTCTAGGGTGTAGCACAGTAGTTATCATTTATAACAAAATTTCTGTTAAAAAAACACCAATCAAGAACACCCACCCC
>NW_020799092.1:63408889-63412868 GCF_003259725.1 Athene cunicularia
AAAAAAGGAAAAAAAAAAGGACTGTCAAGAATGGTTCATAAGCTCTCCAGAGAGAAGTATAAGGGTGTTTCACACAGAAGCAACTTAATCAGACTAGATTTTCACCAGCAAAATGAGATTAATACCCTTATCCTTATAAAAATACCTTGGGATCTCTTAATGAACATTAGCTGTCAGGGCACTGATATAAATTCCTCAAGTAATTTCTCAAACACATTTGTCGTTTTGATAAAACTTGATACTACTATTTGCTGGGAAAGCACAACATTGTTTGCAATGTGCAGACAAATCACTTTGGTGTTAAAGAATAAAAGTTCTCTGCAGAGAAACTGGTACTGATTAAAAATCAACACTGATTAAAAATTGTCACCAGTCCTTATGGCTAAACTCTATTATATGGAAACATTGCCACATCCTTTAAAAATTCAGATCAAACTAAGACCTGTATACTGCTAAATAAAATGTTACAAGAGACAAGAAAGATGTTGTGCAACTTATTTAAATGGGATTTTATTAAACCACACAGCTATTTTAATAACTGTTGAAGAAATTCAATACTGTACTAATTACAGCAAGTAGGTGTGATAGCATTACTCACTCTAAATTTTCTTAATGTTTCTGAGAATAACACCTTTTTTCTACCTGTCTTATTACTTAACCAAAATTAATTAAACCGTAATCATCTGAACACTCAGCTTCTAAAAATTATGTGTGCCTGATTTAAAAAAACCCAAACCAACAACCAACCACAATTCCAAGTAAGCTAGACCTTTCTCTGAAAGAGGCTGAAGGTGAATACCTGGGATTTTATTCATGTTAATGAAATCTAGAAATTTCTTAAAAGTTCTTTGTGCCTCATGCTTTGAATTGTGGAGATGAAATTTGTCAGGGAACATGGAATTTTTTGCCACATTTGTGAAAAAACACAGTTTAGCCAAATTACACATCTTAAGGAAGAAAAAAAAAAAAAAAAAGGAATTCATACATATTTAATTGAAAAGAATTTGACAACTCCATTCCCTAAAGACTGCAACTGCACTGAGCATATTCTGGCCAGGTGTCAGCAGATACTCATACCTCAGAATAACTCCATATCTAAGAACTATAAGTGATAGCAAAAGGATTGTTCTTCTTGAACAACCAGTCAACAACTCTGTATTTGTGCCCAGACAGCAAGAGAAAGTGGAGAGAGGAGATGACGGTGCAAAATATCCTATTTTAATTCAATCAAGATAAAAGGTATTTTTGGAGCTAGATGACTAGACAGAGACTAAGAGGGCATAGGAGGTTCAGTTTCAAGGAAAACACAGAGTAAACTGAGATTTATTGAAAAAACAATGTCAGTAGGATATAACTTCAGGAGAGTGGTTCAGGAATCTATGATTAGAAGTGAAGGGAAAATAGAGGTATCTGGAAAGACTAGACAAATGTGCATGGTTATAGTCTGGTAAGAATCCATAGCATTGTTGCAGACATGAGGCAGTCTATGCAAAATAAAAGGGTTAATATGGTGGAAAAGAAGAAGCGAGATTAGATTTAGAGCCAAGAAATGAAGACTTTTATTAGAAAGCATTTGAGCACTAATGGAAAAACACAAGTGAAATCAGAAGACAAGGGAGACAGGCTGAATGAAGAACTGTGAGGAGAGGAAGTGGAATTTAATGGGCAAGCTGTCAGCAGGATAGTCTTCAGCAGCATGCAGAGGTTTTATCCAGCAAGGAAAGAGATTAATGACATGAGGAGGTATGTATGTTATTTAATAGCTTTTGTTGATTGGAAACTTATGTAAATTCTAGCATTTAAGCATAACAATAATCAGTACAACCACAGTTCAACATTCAACTATGGAACAAAACAACAGATCAACTGGCAATCATGGCAATGAGATAATTAGGAGAATGGCAGTAGAAAATATCATAGCGATCTTATAAAATAGCTGATGATATTAAAGGTGGTGGATAGCTAGTACAAATTCAACATATGTTATCGCTAAAATATTAGCAAAATAGTGTTATGGGTATGACGGGCACCCTCAGTCCCAAATCCTTTGGTTCTCCCAACATGCTCAAGTCAACAAGACTCCTATCTTGGTCCTTAGAGTTCACATACATGGTACAGGGGAACCAGCAGCATCCTGCTGGAGTGTCAAGGTGACTTGGAGAAGATGCTTGCCTCCACAGCAGTTAACTCTCAGCCACAGTTCTGGTTGTCCTTACATCAAAAATTTAGTGGTCTTTTGAGTTGTCCTTTATCCCCTCAAAAGACTGATTGTTTTATTTTGTTCTTTACTTCACCAGCTGATTTTATTTCTCAGCCTGGAAATGTTGTGTTCTTATTCATCATATCCTAGTCCTGAGAATGGTCTTCTGGGGAGTCAGCTCCTCAAAACTAATCAGAAATCTTCTTCCTTTTTTTCTGCAGCTGAAACAATCACATCATTATCTCACAGCTTTTCATATGTTCTTATTATTTTAGCTCAGCAGTGAAACAGTTCAATTGTTGTAGTCCACAGATATTCCAATATCTAAAACTTAAGTTTAATCAACATTTCAATTAGTCCATATCTATGCAATCACAAATACATTTGTATTAGCCAATGGCACACCAAGGCTTACCTTGACTTTAGTTGTCACCTTTCCCCTACTATGTTGGCTGGTCATGTGCTAAGGTGCACCTCAGATCAGCAGTTCCCTTCTCCCACAATAGCAGTATATATTAAGGCCTATTGTCCTATCCAGACTCAGCAACTCCCTTCTCTGACATAGATTTAAAGCCTTTTAAACATTCTTAAATTTCCTTTTATACATGCAAAGTAGAGATTGGGAAATACTAGTGTGTAGCCCAAAAGAAAAATTATGTACTGACTAGTTTAAGAGAACGGACCTTTGATGAGAAAATCTCCTAGCCCATGTTGTGGAATTCATGATCACTGTGTGAAACTAGACTTGGAGCAACAACTTAATTACACTTTGCAAGAAGGATGAAAAATTCCTGTTGTTCATATGACAGAAGGCTGTGAGCTGACAGAATTTAGAGAGTTATTAACAAGATTATTAAAATTGTCTTTCAAACAATCATCTGTAAACAAAATATTGAGAAAATATTACTTATAAATACATTTTATTAAGCTCATGAATTTTGGCTAGCTTTTTCCAGAGACAGCTGGTGACTATTTAAAAATAAAAATGAAAAAAAATTCATGAGTTGTTTAGCAAACCACTTCCCATAATAATTTGATAATTTTAAAGGTTTTTAGCATCTCATTTCAGGTTTTGTTTTCTTGTTCATTTACATTTTCTTAGTCATAACACTCTGTATTCTCCATTACTGTCAAGTTTGCTCAAAGTGGTAACTCACACACTTATGCTTTATTATACTCTTATTCACATGCTCTTCTATTTTTCTTATGTACCTATTTATCAATGAAATGTCCTGGTTTATCCTGAGTCCAGAATTTCTATTGCTGATCAGAAATCAACATTTTTACTTCTGACTAGAGTTCATACTGACTCTGAGAGAACTGTAAACAACTATGAAGCAATTAATAATGTCCCTCATGTCGAGATAATGAGTGTAGAACAAGAGGCATTTTGGGGTTCGATGATTAATATAATCTGACTCAAATAGAACCTGAATTCTCTGCCTCGGGGAAAAAGAAGCCCCTCAACATATGTGAAGACTGAATTCAGAATTCAGATGAGATGAAGAGCAGCTTATACCCTAGTGCCTAGGACATCCCACCAAGGAAAACCAGACAGTAATAATTGGAACACTTAGAAACATGTTTACAAGAAATGACTGCATGCATCAAGAGAATATTCTGTTCTTTGATTTTAAGTCCAGTGGTGGAACTAAATCAAAATGCTTGCACTGTGTCCCTGCTGAAAATGAACAGATGGTCTTGTTCTCTTGTGCCATTATTTATTTTTTTTTTTCACATACACTTCAACAGCAAACTTCTATCCCCCTGAAAACAATG
>NW_020799092.1:63412918-63420924 GCF_003259725.1 Athene cunicularia
GGGGGGGGGGGGGAAGAGAAAGAAAGGGCTGTAAAACATGAATGGCAGTGAAAGTCTATGAAATTTTAATGAGTCTGCTTTTTAGCTCATGCATTGTTTGGCTATAAATCACCAATGTTTATAAGATCAGTGTAGTAACCATAGATCAGATTTGTTTTGAATAATGAGAGGAAAATAAAAATGTACTTGAAATAATATCTTATTTCCAGGCACACATAGTACCACCTTATAGCTGCCAATCATTAAAAAATATAACAAAACTATAACATGACATAGCTGTGCAATAAATGCTACACTGTATAGCATCATCAAAGTCAAGCATAATTTCTCCCTATGTTTATGCTTTCTACCTCATCCTCTTTCACATTTCTTTCCTCTCTTCAATTCTTTCCTCCTTTCAATATCCTATTATTACCATGTTCAGGGAACTTAATTTTCTCCAGTTTTCCTCATTACTTTTCCTAGTTCTTTTTCAGCTCCTTCATCTTTCTCTCACTGTTTCTAAGACAGTATATATAGGGTTTCTTGATTTTCTACATGACATTTATAGCTATTTTACTGTCTTGTACCAAAAAGATAATTTGGTTATACTCCTTAGAGATTTTTGCTCAAAGTCAAACGTTTCTGCAAATCTAGTGAGAACTAGAATTTTTAATATCTTGAAGGATCTGTGACAAAGTTACTGTCTGATCCATCCCCACAAGAACCATTCCATCAAAGTAGGATGGGCTGGAAAAATATGGACCAAGGTATCTTCCACAAAGTTAGCATCCCATAGAGGTTATAAAATCACCCTTCATGCTTTGCATGAAGAATCTCTGGATTAATTTTCTGACTACTGGCTTGCTGATTAGAAAGAAGAAATCTCTTCAGATCATACTTTTAAAAGAAAAGTATGACCTGGAAGTGTCTTGAGGAGAAAAAAAGTCCACTAATGATACGATTTCCTTCTTATTTTACTCCACACAAATCATAGTTGTTGATATTTTAGCTAATGCATTTAACATGCAATTAAGAAGACATTTTCAGGAATAGTGGGCTAGGCTGTGAGTAACATTCCTTCCTGTTAGAATTTTGTTATCATTATATTAATGACTTAATCTTCGTGTACTCTGTTTTTTCCTAGGATATTATACGTATATTATTAATTCATAGTTTCACAAACATATATGCCAGAAAAGCATACTGGATCATCTAATGTGACCCACTGTGCACTCCAGGCTCAATAATGTACATTAACTAATATGTACATTCCTCAAAGACATTCAAGCTTTTCAACAGATGAAAATTTCAGTATTTCTTTAACTGCAAAAGAAAAAATGTTCTGCAGTAAAGTGTAAATTCTTTATAACTGCAATCTTATTTTTTCACTTCAACACAGAATGTGTTGTATATTATAGCCATGTCCCCCATCCCCTCCAAAAAAAGAAAAACAGCAGTTTAGGATACTCTCTTGGCAAGCGTGGCTACTATAGCAGGTTATGGGTAATTCAGTCTATCATCTGTGGTATTCCTTAAGAAGAGCGTATGAGGAGACAGCCAAACAATAATTTACGCATGGCATCTCTGTGTCATGAATTGTTCTCCATTTTGAGATATTTCAGTTTCCAATATCAATCTGGAATTAATATCCATTACTTTCATTAATTTATGGGAATGCAATAGTATACATTTAAATAATGCACGTACACTCAAGCAGCCCTAAGTGTTTCAGAAGCCATAAGAATGTTGCCAGACCAGGAGCTAGTAATGAATTCTATCATGCTTTGTTGGTCCATCTTACTGGGCATACTATAAAAGAACAAATGATGGCATAATCAGCTGTGCTAACTGCACTGCTTCTGTGTTGGTTCTTTTCCTTCTGAGTCATTACAGTAACCATGACTTCAGCGGAGGTATCACACAGATCAAGGGGATGGGTCAGCTTGTAAAACAAATCTAAAACTCTAATAGTTGTTCCAGTCAGGTGGAGAAAATGAATTGACCATATTTATCACACCCACCTTAGGGAAAAGCTCTGGAAATAAACAGACAACCTTCAGAATCCAAGAGATTATCTCTGCCTTCCTAAAATGTGCAAGAACCTAAGCTGGCAAAAAGCCATCATTCTTTATTATTATCCTAGTTTTCTACACTTTAAATATACCTTTCTAAGTCTTGATTTCCAGCATGCTAAACCACTGCATTCCGATGAAGAGTAGAAGCTAGAAAGAACAACCTGTCTTTAACTGCACGAATTTACTTAGTTGTCCCCTTTTAATTTTAACAAAAAATGGTGAAAAGATGGAGAAAAATTATTCAGCAGTTACAGAGATACAAATTACTCCCTTTCAGCTTTCAGTTGTTTCCTGTTCACTTACTTATTTTACCCAAACCAGGAAAGTCCAGAACTATCTAATGGGATCATATAGAGAAAGACGCAAAAATTCAGGCAACAGAATTTTGTGTCCCAAACTGCTGGGCATTGCTGACAGTGTCAGCTAACTAGACGCTGAGATCTGGATCAAGAAAACTATGTAGGTACTGAGTATTGCATTGCTCCATCAGTAATGATCCAGAGTCCTTTATGGGCAGTGGAGCAAAACAAGAACTTACAGGATGTAATTTGTTTCATCTTAATATATGCTAAAAAACAGGGCAGGGGAATTGTGCTACAGAAGTGTCAACTCATTGTTAGTGACCAAAGAGAAAGATGGAATTAGATCATATTTAGCTATCATCTACACTATTGGTGTAAGCAACATTTTAAAAGTATACCTTAGTAACTAAAAAATCAGATATATTTTACCTTATACAATACAGAGACACATAAATGAGTCATAATAGCATCAACAGACTCTGAACATTTGAAACTTTCTAAATTAGCTTTTAGGAGACACTTGCAGTAGTGTAGCAATAAATCTGATTCTTTTCTTAAAAATTAGAAAACAGTATTTATTTTTGGGTAATCTTACTGTGCTTAAAAATTCTTATTTGGTATTTTACTTAAATGCATCTCGTGTATTTGTGATTTTTCTTTTTGAAAATATGGTAATTTTGCATAGGTCCACTGGATCTTTCAGTATGGAGGACATGTTATTGCAGCAATTGTTCCTGCTCTCAGATATAAATATGTTTATATAAATTTATACATATTAATTTGTTTTGTACATTTAGATTTATAGGTCAATGAGAGAGGGAAATGGAGAAGGCCTTTCACATGCCATTTGAGCCTATTTCTCTATGAAACACAGTAAAAACTATAGAGATGAGCTTTCTTTCAATACTATGAGTCATATTTTTAAGTTTTCTATTCCATAAATATATTCCTATTTACAGCTTATCAACTGACCGCAACTTATTTATAAGGCTGAAATTCATTCTCTTGTGCTTTAAGGCTGCACAATTTCAGAGATTATTCTCTAGGATAATATGTGCTTTTAGATTATATAAAGCAAATATACTATTGTAGTTTTTCATGAAAGTAGGTATCCACCTGTACTCAATTAATGAACTAGAATTAGTATTTTTCTTGTCTACATTTCTTTGAATTTGCCAAGAATTTGCACTGAAACACAAATACCTATACTGAGAAGATGCAAGGAGTAAAACACTGATACAAAACATATCATAGAATTTTGCATATAATGAAAATAATTCTTGAAAAATTGTCCAACCTCACTGGCAAATAATTAGCATTGTGCAAGAAAGTATGGAGCTCAACTGTATGTCATAACTGGATTTTATTGTTTCTTCGTTTTAATATCTTTGGATATATAACAGTTTTTGTGTTTCTTTTCTATACCATATGGAATTGAGGTCTGATTCAAGATTCTGTTCTTAGAAAAAGAAACATTGTTATAGTCAAAAGCTTTTCCATATTAAACATTTTTTTTTTTTTTTTTTTTCCCAAAAAAATATAGTAGCATCCTTATTTTTACTGAGAAGGAAACTGAGGAATAGATATGTCCCAAATGAAACTGTTAGTTGATGATGGGATCAGGAGTAAAATCCATCATCCTGTCCCTGTAGAGATATCTCTTCTATCTAAAAATATGCCTTCCCTACCTCAGCTGTCCACAGACAAGAGTAACTACTGGCCATGCTGTGTGCTTCATTGCTCATGTTCACAGAAGTGTTAGACACAGAAAGAACCACAGGAAGGCAGCAGATGGTATTGTCTAGGGATGGAGTTGTAATTTGTGCTCTTCCATGTACTAGCATACATACATTTAAATAATAAGAAATATAATGAAAGAGCAGTAGTTCCATTAATGGGTTTTGGCATCATTCTAAGCTTGTGTGCAGAGTTTTTGAATTAATTGTCCTGTCAGCCAGGGTCTAAAAGAAAGCTCTAATGTTCCAGCAGTATTTTTCAACAAAAAAAATTCAGAAATATTAAAATAAAATCTTATTATATACTATTATATCATTCATGCTAGAAAATAAGACTTAGAATTCTTAGTGTTAGATTGTCCACAAATTTTATTTATTTATTTATTTTCTTTAAAGTGTTTTCTTAAGTTCTTTATGCCTCTGGCATTCATCTGGAGTCCTGATGTTGTGAGTCTTCACACTTACCTACTGTTACTGTGATGATGCTTTTAAATGACCATATGGTAGTTTAAGGTTTTCTGCTGACTCATAGTCACAACTGAAAAATGCTAACGCACTCTGTCACCTCAGCTACTCAGACTCATCTGTCATCTCTGGTCTCTTGGCTTGTTCCATACCTCAAGATGCCTGTTGCCATTCTATCTGCAGGGCTGACTGAAGAAAAGGAGGATGTTTGTGAACACATGCTTATGTGAATTTTCAAAGACAAATCTCTAGGGAGAATTAGTATATTTTCTCAGGCTTAGCAGAACCATACAGCCTAAAAAGAAAAATTGCCTTGCTTATAAATGTTCTTAGGTGATCATGGCTATGACACCTCTGATTAGTAAAGGAAGTGCTTTTGCAACATCTTGAAAATTCATTGCTGCTTTGTGACACATTCAGCCTGGAAAAGGATATTGTGATTTAGTGTTTTAAATTATGTGACCATCAAGAACAACAGTGACTGAATAGTTAAAACTCAAAGCAAGGTTTTCATAATCAATTTGTGGCTTGAACTATATTAAACTGTTCACACAAACAATTTCTTGATATTTATATAAGCAACTCATTGTTAAACATTGAACTCTGTTGTGAATAATTTGCAAATAATAATAAAAAAGCAAGCATGTAAAAGAAATTATTCCCAGAGCATTATCTTTTCAAATCTCTTAGTTACAGCCTCTTCCTTGTACTATCCTTGAGAAGCCAGACACTGTTTACCTCCTCTCTAAACAGACTGTAGTGATGTATCGGGGAATCTGTCAGGCCACAAAAAAATTTCAAAGTAAATGTTAAACTCAGTGCTTTTTCATGGATACTTTTTAAAATTCCCTGTTGCATATTCATAATATTATGCTTTTTAAAAGTGAGCACAATAATACACAATTCATAGGTCTCATGAGTGACCATTTTTAAAACAAAGGATCAATTACCTATCCATCTCTACTTGTACACATTTTCCAAAGTCCATGAATTCTGTTTTCTAGAGTTTTGATTTCAAGGTAAGGAATTCTCATTTTCCTCCCTCTTCCTGAGTGATTTTGGTTTTCTAGGTTTAATTTGTTAATTTATTTCCCAAATACACTTTTCTTCTTTCACTCCTCTTTAGTAGAACACCACCATTGTTTTAGCCACTCTGAGATGATTACTGGACACAAAATGTTTTCACCTCACAGAACTCAATCTCTGTGTTCAGCTGCTGAGATATTTCAGGTACCTCCCCTATCTCTTTTCCAGACATTCAAACAGGGTCTATTTATTAATATATGATATACACAACATCCAGATTTTACAACATCCAGATTTTACAAAAGAGATACTAAACCATTCACTTATTATTCTAGATTGTTCAAGGGATCAAAGACTTCCCTCAGTAAAAAAAAATAATTCTACATGCACAAATCACAAAACCCTGTTGTGATTTCTCCCCATCCCAAATAATTCATTAGCCATATTCTGTGATGCCAGGATCTGCTCCCTCTCCTCTGTCTGGGTGAAAAATCAACTATCAGCCCATTATTTAAAACTGGGTTTCTTAGCTGTACCTTCTCTACCTGGAGAGACATCCTTTGACATTCTTTTATTTCAGGCGTAAGAATTTACTTGGATGTTTCTTTGATATTACGGATTAATGTTTAATTTATAAGATACTTTTACAAATAAAATATTAAAAAGTTTCAATTCCAAATGGAAATATTCACCATACAAGTATACAGAGACACACTAAATTTAATTATACACTACTTCTTTGTTCCCACTTTCAAAAAAGAAGAAGTAGAAATACTAATCAAGTACTTCCTGTATCTTTGGTTTAGTTTGTTTGTTTGTTTGTTTTTACCATGTATCAAAGGACAATTTCTATTATCATTTGTTTATTTATATGTCATACAAAGTCAGTAAGACAGTCCCAGTAATCATACTAATGTACAGTTGCAAAAAAATACTAAGTAGTGAGCTTGCATCAAGATTTTCTTTTCCATAGAAATGTGGCAATCAGGATTGATGTACCCTGCTACATGTTTGCGACACCAATAGGTCGAGTAGTGTAAGAGATTTTGTCTGCTACAAAATGTGCTGTCATGTGAACATCATTCTCATATCAGCAATTTAATAATTTGAATGCCTGAAAGATAAAAATGAATGCCCAAAAAACTAAAATAATATAATACTTTAGTGGTTCTGAGGATAGGGGTGTCTTCTCTAATTCCTTATTTCCCAGCTGATTGTGATTAGCTCATATCATTTCTGTGGAGGGCTGGGACCTGTTCTGCAGGTTGTGCAGTGCAGGCTGAAATCCTCTGCTTCACCTACTTCCCTTCATCTTCTGAGAAGCCTCTGTCCTCTCTTTTGCTTTAAAATGTGAGTTACTTTCTATACTTTTCTAGAAAGAAGTGGATTCTGATGTAAAAGGATTTTCTTCACCACTGAAAGTGGTAAGTACCAAAGAAGTTTGAAAGAGATACCAGAGAGATGAGAATACACATGAGGTCCATTAGCCCAGAGTAGGAAACAGATCTGTTACCATAACTAAGACAGTATTGGTGCTTGATAATTTTACTATCATTTAATATTTTTTTTTGATCACTTCCTGTTACTGTTTCACCTATGAATTCCTTTAAATTGTCTTGTCAGTCTTTGCAATTTTTCATCTAGGCTCTTCCGTAGGTGTTCCAGTCTTTCAGAGAACACATAATGAACAATAAAACTGATCTTTTCAGAATATCTGTGCAGAAGGATTACAGTCCACGTTGAAAATATTTTGGGTTTATTTTTTAAATTCATAGCATGTAGTTAAGTCTCCGGTTATGAACAGAAAAATGTAGATACACAAAACAATAAAGGAACAGTTTCTACCACCACCTTCAAAACAAATCACTCTTTTTACACTCAAAATTATATACTCCTAATACATCACAGGGTTAAACCCACAGTAGAAAAGTAATATTCAAATACTGATGAACTTGCGACCAACAGAAAAATAATTCTTCTGACTAACACAAGAAGAACCATTATTTCACCCCGAAGAACTTAAACTGCACTTACCAGAAGTAATTATGAGTATTTACACATCAGGTACCTTATTAATCATCAGATTCAGTTTGTATCTGTTTTCATCCCACTACTTGTTGACTCCTGAAATTTTTCTATTCTTGATTTTTTCATTCCTCTGTATTTTATATTAGATTTCTCATCTAATTTTATCTTTACAATAAGACCTCAGTTTCTTGAGATTCATAATAGTTATCATTTGTCTAATTCTATTTCAAATACCTTGCATGTTTGCCTAGGACAAAAATGAAGAGTTCAGTTTGCCTAGGACAAAAATAAACATGTTCAATGTATCCATGAATTTAAGGCTTCAGATAATTATGCTCTTTCACCTGCTTTTTTTTTTTTTTTTTTTTTTTTTTTTTTTTTTTTTTTTTTTT
>NW_020799092.1:63420974-63455628 GCF_003259725.1 Athene cunicularia
CCCGAAGAACTGCATGTTATTACTTGCATTTATGAGTAGGAAGCAAGATTTTTATGCTTTGCTACTCCATTAGAAAATGTTGAAATTAGGAGAACATGAATGATTTCTTGCAGAAAAGTCAACTGCTTTTCTTAGTGTGCTTTGAGTTAGTTTTATGGTTTTAGTTTCAATTTTTCCTCCCAAATTCCTATACTTTTATTTCTTAGGAAATACCTAAACCTGTAATGTTAAGCTGTAGGATTCAACCCGTTGTCTTGCAGACCTCTGAGCATTTCTGATATATCTGATGTAACTCATGCTTTAGTCTGGGGAAAATGACGTGCTGTTCTGTAGATTTTTTTTCTCATCTATAAATTCTTCTCTACATTACAGATGTATTTATGAGACTAAACCCATTAATGAGATGTTTAGTTTCTGCGTTGACTGGAACAACTGACTTCTTGTTAAAAAGAATACGTAAAATATTTCTGCAGGTTATAATAATTAATGTTTATTAGCAAATGAGATGTAGATATTTCAAAATGATCTAATAGTACAATTCAGGTTGCAGCATCATTTCCAATACTATGTCTGATGGATTTCTATGGGATATAAAACCAATGTAAATATAAATCAGCATAAGACTAAAAGGGAATTAAACTTATTTCTGATCAAATCCATAAAAATATTTTTTAAAAAGCATGTACAAAACATATTCTAGTTGTTTGGTTTTTTTTTTTCTGTTTCTAATTTAAAGTTCACAGTCTTCAATAGGTCGTTAGTATTAGTTTATTGTAGTTCAAGAATTACCCATAGAGAGGCATGAGGGAAATGGAGAAGGACTGTGTCCTCAAACCAGAGGAGAGATACATGAAAGCATATTAGAATTATTACACCACTAACAATTTCTTCATAATCAGCAAAAAGCCTTTACTCAAAGAAATTAGAGTAGTTATTCTCACCATACATTTTTAAGTAGGCTGATTGCTTAGAACAGTTAGTAAATTGTAATATTTTTGTATTAAAGGTTATAATATTTTGTGATTTCAGATTT
This sequence comes from Athene cunicularia, assembly GCF_003259725.1. Lineage (NCBI taxonomy): Eukaryota > Metazoa > Chordata > Aves > Strigiformes > Strigidae > Athene > Athene cunicularia. The sequence goes on from NW_020799092.1 coordinate 63,422,008, forward strand.
TGATTCCTTTTTTTTTTTCTTTCTTTACAAACATTATTCCCCAATTTTTCCATTTTAGAATTTCTTGACAGAAAATAAAGTATTAAACACTTTCAAACTACTCCAGGGAAAATTTTGTCTACATGAGCTTACTTAGCATGTTACCCATCAATCACTCAATCAGCCTTTATTTTATGTACAGTAACACATTGGAGAATGAATCTCAAAGTGTCATGCATAATAGCTGTTAGTTAAAAAGAGAAAGCTGATCTCAGATGATGAATTTTCACCTTTGTTTTACATCTGCTTAAAGAGTTTCTAATAATCTCAGGGACAAAGAGTTATTGCTGCAGGGTATATGCTTGAAGTCTTAGTCTCTGTGTTTTATGCAGCTGTGTCCATGATCACTATGGAATAAAATGAACTTGGGTTTAAAATAAAATAAGAGCATCAATGGCTGAATTTTTATGCAATGTGGCAGAACAGTGACTAATTACATTTTTGTGACTTCAGAACTTACCATGGCCATTGGCTAGGCAAACTGTTATAGATAGATGAAAGCTGTGTTACTGAATCAGTCTCCAAACAGTAAAATTAATTCTAACTACATTCTTGGCAGCTAACACACAGATGAGGAATACACCCGAGGGAGGTCACAATGTTCTTATGCAAAACTGAAATTGTCCTGCCAGTTAGATAATTATTACATGGCAAATCTTGCCCCTGACTCCATGAAACGTCAAGAGACACCTGAGGGAGCTTCCTCTGGGACTTTTGATCTGCACTTTTCCATTAACAGAAACATTTTATGTCAAAGTGGATGGTGGTAGTAAGTATGTCTTATACTTACAACGTTGTTAGTAACCATGATAATTTCTGAATTCCCATACATATTTTTTCTCTTTCTTGCTTAATACAGAATATCAAGCTCCCTACATCAAGAGTTTGACATTTTTTCTGGTTAATGTACAGAAAGAAGAACAGAAGCCAGTGGATACAAAACGGCAAATGCACCCGGAAAGCCTGATGAGTATCTGAGAGCCTAAAATTTATCCTGAAGTGTATGTAAGTCATTGTTTGTTAGAAGGAAATAAGCAGCAGAAAACCAACCAAAATCACTGTAATGTAAATAGACTCTCTGTTGACTCTGATACTAACTGGGCTTCTTTTTCACTATAAGAAAGCATGGAATTTCTATTTTAATTAGATACGTTTGAGTAAATTCTGGTATAGGTTCATTTTCCAAACTAAATGTGTTGACATCTCTATTAATATTACTATTAAAACTTAGGATGAGCAACAGTCATTTGCAGAACTTGGATGAAAATACTGCAAGTTATTTTTTCTGATAAATTTATTTCTATTGTAGAAAAATACAGACCTTAATATTTTGCATGTAAGCAGGCCAGCTTTGTCTCTGGTAGGTTCTCTCCAGGCAATGCCTGTATTTCCTCTTGTAAGCCTAGTGAAAACTCAGAGAGAGCAAGGTAACATGATATTGTCTTTAACATTTACATGTTATTTTTGTTTCTTTGTTTAGTTAGTTGGTGGATTTTTTTTTTTTTTATTTATTTTTTTTTTTTTGTGGAGAATCTCTAATTTAAACAGTATACTTCAGGCACAGAAAACCTTGACATTGTTTCCTCAAATATTTCAAGTAATAGAATAAAACTTCAAAAAGGTTTGTGGCATTCAGAGGCAAACAGAATGGACACAGCACAAAGGTTTCTACTGCGAAAGAGGACTACAGTATGTAGATAAAGCTGTAGGGGCAGTTTGCCCTTCAGACATTAAATGGCTGGTAAGTTTTTTGAGACAGGAACTGCTTCACCAAAGAGGGGAACCTGAGCTCGTGACTCAAAGATGAGAAAAATCCTAGTAATTCTACTCAAGGTAGCAATCTGGAGGAAGGGAGCTATCCGTAGGAACTCAGCACATTTTAGAGAATATTTTTGTTTTCATATTTGCACATTTTTGTCCCCAAGGCAAAATATTAGTATGTATTTACTGCAGCAATTTACTGTGAGTTTGAATAAATGTCACTAGGAACTAAATTTGTTTAAAGGTAGTAGTTTTTCATAACACATATTCAGTCCTCAGAAAGAATCAGTATGCCAATACAAATTAATCTTAATTCTTTTTTTTTTTTTTTTTTTTTTTAAAAAAGCTATAATGCTTCCTAGCACATGTCAATTAATAAGCAAAGTCCTTATATTAATTGGTACTTAACACGGTATTATGAATCAGGTTGTTCACAGTTAATGGAATGTAATGGATTGGAATTTTGCACTTTAATATTACCTGCCAAAGCATGCCACTCTCACCTTCTATGTCTTTGCAACCAGTTACTTAATATTTGACAATGATAAGTAGACAAATGATAATACTTCACACATCATTCATTACTTTTAGAAATGCAATGGTTATGAACAATTTTTAGTACTATACAAAAGTCTTACAGACTTCACATAAATTATCACCATATGACTGTCCATTTTTCCTGGATGAATTCTTATTTTCATGATGGATTTTTACACAGGATCATAGTAGAAATAGTCTACACATACCGATTATTGAGTGTAACCACTAGATAAGTGATATTTACATAAATATTCTTGTTGCCTCTGATATCAAAGTGCCAAGAAACTTTACGTGGTTTTGCGTCTGCTGTTAAAACTCCTGAACTCTATTCAGGTATAAATGAACAATAATCTTGAAAACACTGGGATTGAAGCTAAGTGATCTCTGCCAATAATTACTGTGTTCTGGAGCTTGAACAAACCAACCTGCCTATAGGAACCACTATACTTGTTCCCTAAGGAAGAACACATAATGAGGTGACTGGTAAATAACAACAGCCAGATGAGGCTTTCTGCCTGTCATTTTCTGCTGGGAATTAACTTAAACCGGTTCTATATCAGGGAAAAAAAGATAGAAAGAAAAAGAACACTTGACATTTTTGTAGCATAGACATGCACCATAGTTGTTTAACTACACACAGCAATAACGTTTCTTTTCAAGCTAGTACTAATTAAAGTTTGAATCAATCTCTCTGTCACTGCTATCAGTAAACTTCAAAATATGCTTGCTTGTTTGACAGCAGTGAAAGAATTGGCTTCTTAGGCTTTTTTTTTTTGTTCCTGTTACACTGAAGTACTAGTATATTAAAAAAAAAAAAAAAAAGTCTCACTGCCAATTACTACTAATTTCATTTTAAAAAGTTAAGTTTTCCTGTATAACAACATTTAGCAGCTAAAAAGAAATCAGTTTACCTTTCTGCAGATAACATGTATGAATTGTAAACCAAGACAAAAATACCAAGGTATTGGATTAAACCCTGGATAGCACTAAACTGTAGATTCCTAGATGTATATGTTAATGTTGACATGATGCATAATTACACGCATACAGACTGAATAGATTTATAAAAAAAAAAAACAACCCCAAAAAAACCCAAAAAAAAACCCCAAACTATAGAAACACTGTATCATCCTTTGAATTTGTTTCATGGTGTTTTTTTTTTTGGTGGGGGGTGTTTGGTTTGGTTTTTTTTTTTAACCAAGTAGATAACTGTTTCCCTTTAGCCATTCTGGGGTTGTCTAAATTCAGAACTGCTGGAAAAACTTTATAGCTTTAGATCAAGGCGTACACTCTAATTAGTACTTGACTACATGCCGGAACTGACCTATTAAGTGCTTGAAAAATAATAATGTTGATTTAAAATGGAGGGGACTGTTCTTTGGAGATATGATTTATGTGTTACGTGGTGTTGATATTATTATAATTCTGGGTTAAATTATAACTCACCAATGAAATATAAAGGGGAGAGAGTCAGGTACTTGCCTCAGCATAGTAAAAGCAAAAATGGTTAGTAGTTTTTTACAGACCAAGGCTGCATCTTTCAAGTGAGTGATCCCAGTTCCTGAAATTGTTTGCATCACAGAGCAGTCTTGGAATGTGCAACAAATCAGCAGATAAGGTTTGGTAGCGCACCTGGTGTTCTCTTACATTCCCCTGTGCTTTTGTGCCACAATGGAATAAAAGCATTCAACAGCACACAACCAGCACCAGGGTCTGTTCTGTTCTTTGTGTAACTGTCACAGCTCAGGGAAGTTGATGTCATATCTTTAGTTTTTCACATTCTAACCATCTCTTGCTCCCTTTATTTCTAGAGCACTGTATATATTTTCAAATATAACAAAATATCTAATTGTAAACATAACCCAATATCGTATTGTATAAAATGTAATGCAAACTGATGTGTCGTGCCTTGCTGTGCAGCCACCATGGTGAGAATTAATTTTAATTATGTGTGTGTGCATGCATGTGTATGTATTTAAGTTATGAATTAGATTAAAGGTAAAAACGAAGAGCTCTGAGATTATTTACTATTCTTTTAATATTGAACATCTTGTTATTTAATGAGTAATACAGTTGATTTCTTCAGCATTTTTCAAAAAGGAAAGCTTATCAGAAAGTCAGATGTAAACCCCAAGTTTGATCTTTTAAAATAAATACTGATTTTATTGAAGTGGAAGAACTGCAGTTCAGACCTCAAAATTGCTCACAAGAATAAATATGTGTAATTACAGGATACAAAATCCAATTGTACAAATACCTAGAGTTAAAATTAATTCTTTCTACTCTATGTGTGGTGTTATAAATATCCACCCTTATGTTTCATCTTTTGGTTATTTTTCTGCTGAATATAAGAACATAGAGCACAGAGCTCTGTTGTGAAAATTTCACCAATCTGTAAATGAACTTGAATCTATCAATTTCCATATTATCACCCTTTCCATTATAGCTAAACCAGTATGAAATACTGCAATATATTAAAAATTATACTTTTTTTTCCCCCAGGACAGAGTCTTGCTAAACAAATTAATTGTGTGGTGCTAATTATAAGCATAAAATTTCTACAGAAATTTTAGATACATAAGCACTCATTAGTGCCAAAAAAGGCCAGATGCTGCTCATTCTCAGACAGCTGCCAAAAATATTGTGTTCTTTATTTTTGGTTTTGTCATCCATTCACCAAATATCCCTTAATTTTTCCTTGATTTCTGCTTGTAGAGCCACATGAGCATCTAATTTCCCTGTATGTCCAAAATAATGAATAAATAAATATATTTGTTCTTCATTTAAGCACCCCAAATCTTATATTTCCAAAATAATTTTGGAACAAACCAAATATTATGCTCTTATGGAAAATGGAGTTATAGATCCCTAAGTTATTGTGATACATTTGAAAATAGTATTTAGTATCTGTCCCTTTCTAGATCTACTGTAAAGGTGAGAACAGCAATAGGAGATCTGCCTAGCGAGTATTACAATTAGTAAATCTTCATAGTATAATAGCATGATAGAATAAAAAGTAGCAGGCATAGAAAAAATGCCTTCCCTAGATAATTTTAAAAAATTAATATAAAACTTAGGGGAACAAATGCCATCTTGTCCAAGTGTGGAGCATTATGAGAAGGATTAGGAAATCAACCCATCTTTCCTAAAATATAATTAGAATTTAAAAGAACTATCTCAGTGAACTGCATCAGAGAAACCCGATACACTGACAAATATTAATCTGAAAACAACTTAAATTTACTTGGTTTGGATTAAAAAAAAAAAAAAAAAAAGCCAAAAAAAGTTTTTTCAGACCACATTTAGCAAATTGAAACATAGATGGATGTGTGTCAGAATCTGGAGAAAATAAAAAAATAAGATAAAGCAAATATTAAACAAAGATTAAAAAAATATAATAATGGATAAAAAAGATAAAAAGAGATAAAAATACAAAAATGATAAAAATTATAAAAAAAGATAAAAAGATAAGAAAAGAGAAGATAAGGAAAAAAAGAGAAAATATTTAAAAATATAAAAAAGATTAAAAAATAAATATAAAAAAGGTAAATTAAAAAAACCCAACAACTCTGAGAAACAAAGTCCATTGTTTCTTGTATTCATAAAAGTCTACAGTTCTAAAAGAACTGGGAAGGAACAACAACAATTTTAAAGGAATGTGGGCAGCATAGCAATGATTGTCCTACTTAGTGCTCCTTTGCTAAGGACTGGGAGTCTGTTACAGGCTCAGAAGTTCTGTGTGTCTTTTCTCCAGAAGTCCCTAATAGGCAGATCAAAATAGCTGCTACATTTTTAGGAAAAAAAAAGGTATTTTCTTGAAAGGAATAAAGTAGTACGTCGGGTACTGTAAGGAGAAAATATTTTTCCAGAATTTGTCATACAAGCTTGGATGATAAACCTAACTGTAAGATAAAAATTTCTTACTCCTAGTGTGTCAAAATTAAGGAAAAGTTGACTGTGTTGAATCTGGGAAGCAGTAGCTGGTGCATGAGGTAAGATATTATACCAAATTTTTTGCCTTCTAGCTGAGACTACTGGGACAGTGCTAGTCAACAGTTTAACACGACCTAGTTCAACTGTACACTGTAATGGACAGAGCCATTCAGGCTCTCAGGCATGAATCTTGCCTAGGAAGCGATGTCCTAAAGCCTCTCCTTCCTAGATGGTGTAACAGTCAAGTTATTGGGGTTCCCCTCTTTTGCTATACAATGAAGTTTCACCATAGATGTCTAGCAATGGATCACTTTGCATTGCAATGAAGAAAACATGGTCAAGCACTGCTGAGAGATAGTATAACATCTCTCTCTCACTTCTGTTCATTTTCTTCTAGTTTCCAAATGTCTTCCCATTAATTTTATCATAAACACTGGCTATACAGGAGAGATTAAGCTTGCCTGAGATACACGGCTCTTCTATTTTAGGCCCATTCAAGGCCTAAATCTATTAGCGTCTACCTCTTTCGTATCTCTTCATATGCATAGTAGCCAGGCTGATGGTGTTTTGATTAGTGTCCAAAAGATTTCCCAGATCTGGAGAAAGAGACAACAGTGAAAAATACCCATGAAACCAACAGACCAAATCTCCAAACCCAAACCACTGAGAAACTTTGTCACAAATTATAACCTTAATTTTAAGGAACAAAAAATTTTCCTTGTAATAATAATTTTTCTGTCTTGTTCTTAAGTGATATGAAGCTTGAACATTTGAGAGGTTTTTGCTTTTAGTTGCTGTCCTGTTTTCAGCCAGGATAGAGTTAACTTCCCTTGGGCTGAGAGGGAGCACAGCTAGAGGGCCGGGCCAGATCAGTCACTGGAGTATTCCATATCATGTGATGTCATGCTCAGTATATAGGCAGATGTGGACTCTCTCACAGCCCAGTTTGGTTTCCTGGTTAGCGCAGCGGGATTTCTGGTACAGTCAGGATCACTGTTGGGGGTGAGCTGCGTACCTGTTGCCGGTTGGTGAACCACTGCTGCATTTTACCCGTTTGGACTTACTATTGTTACTGTTGTTTTGTTACTATTACTTTTTTTTTTTTTTTTTTTTTTTTTAATTCAACCTCCAAATTTTGGGTGGGTTTTTTTGTTTTTTTTTTTGTCTGTCCCCTATTTGCCCAGAGAGGGGAGGGGGGAAGTAAACAACTGGCCACATGGTGATTGGCTACCAACCAAGTTTAAACCTGACAGTTGCTTCTTGTATTAGTTCTAAATATCTATCATTAAGTAAAAGAATTGTGGCTATTATGCAGTCTGTAAGAAGGGGAGACTTTTTGAAGATATTTCCTGCATTTTCTAAAATTGAAATATATTTACAAATAAAATTACTGAATAATTACTGAAATGAAAACCAGCTTACCCTGTCTGAAAACAAGTAAAGACTGATGGTAATTTTTGAAGTGTGACTTCACTCACCATTTTTCAGTGAAAGCAGATTTAACAAAAAGTGTCTGCTTCTACTCAGTTCTACCCAATATCTTCCTACTTTAGTTTTTCTCAGTTTTCCTGCACCTCTATGAAGCAGTCTTTAATAAAAATCTTTGTTTTGTACACTATTTCATCATTATATTTTTTCTTTAACACATTAAAGTTCCTTCCACTCTTCTCAGATTTCAAACCCTAAAAACCTAAAACTATGTAAGGACATTTTACATGATCTTACAGATATAAACAGCACAAGTGGCAGCAATCTTGTATAGAATATAGCATGATCTAAAAATAAATTAAGTATATTGAAGGCTCAAAACCAAAACTGAATTAAAAGATAATTGACAAAATTTTAAAAGAATTAATGAACTAGATAAAAGCTTAGTTAAAACAAGAACTACTAATAATACAGCCTTAGATCACTCATAACAGATGAAGCCAAACTATGACACCAAAGCAAATCCTAAATGAAAAAGTTGTTAGAAAACATGATGCCACCAGTTACTGAGTGATGATGTATTTTTCTATTTGTTTTAATATGTTTTTTCATTATTTTTGAGTTGTATGTATTACAAATCCTCCATTGTTTGTTTGTAGAACTTGACATGATAATAGTCTTTCTAGTTATTTTTTTTAAGATTTGTCAGACCAGTGAAATGTAAAAAGTTCATACATTTTTTGGATGAACTATGATTATACTAACAACCCTCTCTGAAACCTCACTAACTTTGCAAGTTACGTAATTATGTGTATTACATCAAGACATAGGTAGATCCTTTTATTTTAATGGAACTTGAACGTTGCTTGTCATGGGTCTGTCACTATCCCTCCACCCTTTTCCACAGTCTGACTACCACCATCACCTTATCAGATATCTTGACAGTGTATGAGTATCAGTAAGGAGGGTAATGTGTCAGGGAAAGCTGTATTTCATCTGAGTCTTTCTTCACAGTCTTTCTTTTAAAAGGTCATACGTGTACAATCAGATGGAAAAAGAATGTTCATTTGTTTCAATAACCCTGACAGATGTTTCTAAGTTTCTTTTCTTGAAAATTGAAACTATTCCCTTGCCTAATATAACCTTCAGTGACTTGTCTCCTTTTTAGATCAGTAATAACATCATATTTTTAATTTAAAACTTGTCTTCCCATGACCACATGGCATGCAAAGACTAACATTAGTTATCACTTTTTGATCAAACACGTATGTAGAAAATGATCCTGAATGTAAGGGTTCTACAGATCATACTCTGTGTGAATTTTCTGTCCAAGTTGTTTGAAGTAATTTAAGACTTGTCTTATTTTTCAAAAACAAAGGATCTGAATCCAGCAAAGTTTTGTTGCTCTTTCTTCTGTTTTAATTTATAACTTCATTGATAATTTTCAGTATCATAGGGACTGAAAGAAACTTCCTGTGTGATTTTCTTTTTAATTTCAGAATTAGTCTGAAAGTTTAATATTCTTTTACCTTTTTTCCCAGAATGCTTTATTTCTTGAGATGAGCTATTTTTTCAGTAATTTTCAGAATTTCTATTTTCATTTCTATGCTTTTGAATTTCCATTCTTCCATTATATGAATTTTCACTACTGTAATAAATTCACTAATGTAATAAATTTTATTTTTCTTTTCTGCACCTCTCTTCTGCTTAAAGTTCTTTTCCCATATTTGATATTAATGCATATTCAAATTTATGGTAATGAATTTGGTTTTGTTTGTCGTGTTAAGAAATGGTCAGCTAACACAATAAATGCAAACTATTTAGATTTAAGTTAGCTTGCATAATTTACCATCTGATTTCAGCATCATAACTAAAGAAAAATTGTTTAAAGAAACTGAAATATCATCAAGTTGACAACAAACTAACAGTTTACTCCAAATCCAATGAAAGCTGTTGGAATAATTATTTACTCCATGTAGCAAAAAAGAATATATTTACTCTGGACATTCAGTTTATATCCTGATTGCCCTTTGATACTGAAAATCTCTTCAGAGCTTCCTGGTGTGGGTGATACCTTTCACAAAAACTATTCCATTAACTCCATGTTCCATGCTTTACTTTTCACTTTCATTACAATGTTATTGAAGAAAATCCACAGAAAATTATTTCTTCTATTTTTTTCAGTCTCAAATGTAAATGTTGAAAACTTACTACCTATAGCAAGGTTTAAGATAGAAAGTGAAAACCAATAATGTATTCAAAAGAAGTAGTAATTTTTTGGGGAAGAAAATCTAAACACAGTTTTGCATTTTTTAGGCAGCTTGCTGTTGAGATGAGGCAAAAACATTAGCCTAGGAGTTTACCTGTCAGTTCTTATTTTCTATTCTCTACTTTTTCTCTACCTTCCTCTTTCTCTTTCTCTTCTAATTACACAGATTCTCAGTGAAACTGAACCTTGCTTGACTACTGCAGAAAATCCCCTCTGGATCTCCTTGGATCCTTTATCAGCAAGCTAGCCAGGTATTAAAATACTTACTTTATCATCTGTTTTTCTCCTATTCTGTTTTATATGCTATGGTGTTTACCAGTTTTCTTCTGTATATTATAAGATAAAAAGAATCCCAATTTCTGTCACTGTTTCATTTTCCTCCCAAATTATACAACTTTCTGTTTGTAACGCTCTTCTTTATGACTTTACTAGCATAAGAGAAGTATATTTTACTGATTAATTCTTTTGTAATGAAAGGTACCTTCTATACTTCACCAAGTCTGTATACCGCACATTTAATGTTTTTGCCAACTGTTAAAGTAAAGCATTGACATCCTTGGGAAAAAAAAACAAAAACACAAACCACAAAGGCAGCAGCAGCAAGTGTATAAGCAACAGATATGTAAGACATGTGAAGACAGTAAAAATATTTTTTCTCAGTGTTTCCTACATCATTTTTAAAAATGGAGAATTGAAAGACAGAGAGTCATCTATCACATTGCATGAAACAGCTGTCAGAGAGTATGTGGAGAAAGAAGGATCATGTTGATAATGGGAAGACAACAGTTGAGATTTATAATAACCATGACCTAGCAATGAGCTTTATAGATGCTGGCTTTTCTACCTCTCTGATAACTTATATAACTGTAATGTGTTTTCCATCTAATTGTAGGGATCAAGCTGCTCAGGGTTCATTGCAGGGTTAACACTTGTATTTGGGATGGAAAGAGCCTAGCAGCAAAGAAGAGTGAACTGGATAATCACTGCTTTTAATGCTTAAGTTATGTCCCTGGCAAATCATAGAATGGCTTAGTTTGGAAGGGGCCTCAAACATCATCTAATTCCAACCCCACTGCTATGGCAGAGACACCTCCCACTAGATCAGGTTGCTCAAGGCTCCATCCAACCTGGCTCTGAACACTTCCAGGGATGAAGCATCCACAACCTCCTTGGGCATCCTGTTCCGGTGCCTCACCACCGTCATAGTAAAAAAAACTTCTTCCTTATATTTAGTCTAAACCTCCCTTCCCTCAGCTTCCACCCATTACCCCTCATCGTATCATTACAGTCCCTCATAAAAAGTCCCTCCCCAGCCTTCTTGTAGGAACCCTTCAAGTAGTGAAGGGCCACTATGAGGCCTCCCTGGAGCCTTCCCTTTTCCAGACTGAACAAGCCCAGCTCTCTCAGCCTGTCCTCACAGGAGAGGTGTTCCAGCCCTCTGATCATCTTGGTAACCCTCCTCTGGACTCATTCTAGCAGTTCTATATCCTTTTTCTATTGGGGTCTCCAGAGCTGGACACAGTATTCCAGGTGAGGTCTCACGAGGGCAGAGTATAGGGGCAGAATCACCTCTCTTGACCTACTGACCCCACTGCTTTTGATGCCGCCAAGAATCTGGTTGGCTTTTTGGGCTGCAAACACACACTGCTGGCTCATGTTGATCTTATCAGCCACCAACATGCCCAAGTAAGTAATTCTCCCCAGGACTGTTTGCAATCCACTCATCACCCAGCCTGTATCTGTGCTAGGGATTTCCTCAGCCCATGTGCAGGACCTTACACTTGGCCTTGTTGAACTTCATGAGGTTTGCATGGGCCCACCTCTCCAGCCTGTCCAGGTCCCTCTGGATGGCACATCCTTCCCTCCAGCATGTCAACTACACCACACAGCTTGGCGTCATTGGCAAACTTGCTGAGGGTGCACTCCGTCCCACCATCCATATCGCCAACAAAAATATTAAACAGTAGCAGTGCCAGTACCGATCCTTGAGGGACACCACTTGTCACCAGTCTCCACTTGGACATTGAGCCATTGACTGCAACTCCTCAAGTGCGACCATCCAGCCAATTCCTTATCCACTGTGTAGTCCATCCATCAAATTCATGTCTTTCCAACTTAGAGACCAGGATGTCATGCAGGACAGTGTCAAAGGCCTTGCACAAGTCCAGGTAAATGACATCAGTTGCTCTTCCCTTATCTATCAGGGGATATCCCATAAGAAAATATTGGAAGACAAACAACTGTGAGGTCTTTGACACACTCATGAATTTATTTGATGACATTATAGACATTCCCGTGTACATATGAAGAAACTAATCATGCCTTCTCTCTGCAAAGGAAAGACAAGCTAAGGAGTCTTCTATCTGCATGGTCATGTGGTGTATTGACATTTCAGTACCATAACAGATCCAACTGTCCTCTGTCCTAGAAGTGTGAGAGAGTCTAACAAATATGGTATGCTGAAAGAAATAGACAAGGATGCCTGACTTCATAACATGTTGGTCTCCCAATTAATTGAGCCAGAAAATCTAAAACCATTCCCCTATCAGCTGTGGCAGGTGAAAAAGGAAGAAGGGAGGAAACTGTAAATAAGGAGAAACCAAAACATCTATGAGTCTTCATTAAATAAGGAACAACAGGATGAAGTTGGAGCTCAGAGTCAGTGAAGATATTTGTTAATATATATCGGCTTTTGGTTGCCTAGAAGAGATCTTTTGCTTGGTCATGATGCTGATGTTCTAAAGGACAGAAGAAATATGATGTAGCAAAGGAGCCAAAGGGTAGACTGATCTCTGCTCCCATATAAGATTAGAAATTATTTCATCTTTAAAATAGAAAAATAGAAACTGTTTAAAAAGGAGATCTTTCTGACAGAATGGAGCTCTAATGGCTTTTTGGATATATAGGAGATGTGGTGCTAGAATGAAAAAATTATTGATTGAACAAAACATTTTAAAAAAAGCTGGAGGGAACAGTTTTATTTGTACTCAGGGTAAACTTCAGCTGATCAGTTTATCTTTCCTCCCCTAACTACTCCAATTTTTATATACTCATATCAATGGCAACAATTCTGAAGTTGTTCTTGGTTGAATAAAACTAATAAAATCTGATTAACATAATTAAACTAAACATACAGGATGCTTTGTGAGTGATTGCGTTGATGGATTTGGAATCCCCTACATTTTATGAATGTTATTTGAAAAGGCAAGTACAAAGTGTTGTCAATGTTATCAGTATTAACAGACACAAGAAAGTTAGTGACCGTTCAGTGGTAATAAATATCCATTTTAGAAATCAGTAATATTAATTTGCTCTACTATGATGGTCTATAATGTAGTTTTCTGCACCTTGGAATAGTGAATGCTAATATTATGACAAGAAATTGAATTTGAAATTCATACTCTGTACAGGATCACACACACAAAAAAAAAAGCCTGAAAAAAAAAATCAATATTGCATCACCCAAAGGCATTGATGAATTTACATCTGCTAGAGGTAGGTGGAAAAAGAAATATTTTACAGGACAACATCAGTGCTTATTATTTTACCTGATTGAATTTCTGAGGCTGAGAACATGACTATATGCAGGACTGAGACACCTGAAAACCCATGGGAAAAAAGAAAAGAATGGAGTAGATTTTCAAAGGTAAAATAATAAGGCTTTGAAATTTCACTAACTTAAGAATTTTTTATTTTAATTAGCTAAATAGGTAATTAACTTACATATGTTTGGACAGGAAATGCTACTCATCACTGAAAACCTAGAACATTTAAACAAATTTAAAATGATAGTACAATCCAGCATAAAACAAACTGATCTAAGGATGTGCCAGCATTAATTTGGAGTCAGTTTATTGCATATTTCTTTCCCCATTTTAACCTGTGAAATATAGAAAAAGAATGTTAGTATTTAGTATTAAAAGAAGTATGAGGAGAATATGTTCTTAATGTGAATTTTGAAAAACTCATACTTGGTTTAGGTTATAACAAGTGACTTTATATTTTCAATAAAAATATGTTACAGAATTTTTCTATTTTCTGTATGGTTTTAAGTAATATTTGGAACCAGGTCAAAAAACCCCCATGTTTAGTTGGCTAGAACAGGACTTCAATAACTGTTAAAGATCTGTTACAAACAATCAAAACAAAAATGCTATTCAGTAATTACTTAAACTACTTTTGAACTTGAGAGATACCTTAATTATTTATGTGAAAAATCAGATTTGGAGTCTTTTACATAGGGCTCTCTTCTACGCAGCTATAAATATAACTCCTATTTGCACTATAATTGGACCTAGGAACCAGGCAGAGTAGTGTCTCAGAACTCTGAAGGTCAAAATTTATTAGGTGCATGTAGATTACACTTAACATAACTGTACATTTTGGGTTTTGTCCAGGACATAATAATTACTTCTATGCAAAGCCACAACCTGAGGTACATCATCTTTATATTATTGTTATATGTTATTTACTTTATTACTGTATATTATTTGCTTGGAGTAAATTGCTAAGCAATTTAAGCTAAGGTAAGAGTTCTGGATTATAGACCATCTAATGAAAGAATTTAAAACTACACTTCCTATCATCTAGAAAAAAGTTTACCAGGCTTGAAGAAGACTGCCCTAGGGCATCTTTCCCTGCTCTCTTGAAGCTGCAATGTTTAACAATAAAATGTAGGAACTGCGGTGACAGTTATAACAGAAAGCTCTAATGGAAGAATCCTCTCTGTTCCAAGGACTATGTTTCCTATATTTCCATGACTATGTAATGTCTAATGAGTAAAGCACTCTAGAGCAGACTTGAATCCAGTATATACACTGTATGATCCACTTCTTTACGAAGTTATGTACATACTCAGTTTCATATTCAGCCAGGTGGGATTCATATATGTGAAGGTAGAAATTTATTTTTCAATGCTATTGCCAACCAAATTACCATATGTGGTCAACAGAAAAAAAAATAGGTGCTTCTAAGACTCTATTAATCTGAACACAAAGAAGACATATAAGATGCTTCAAACTAACCCCTCAGGTGTCCATTTGTAACTCTGCTAAAAAGGAATTCTAGACGCCTAGCCATGTCTAGCTGTCTATGACTAAAATAACTTCTAAAAATAGGTGAGATGGAATTCACCCCTTTGACCCTGTTTTGTTCATCACTAGTGATGAGGAAACAAAAAATGCTGATTTGAGGCTCAACTCTAGTAGCTGGAACACTGTTTTTGAAGAGGTAGGTTTCAACCTCATTTATTTGGAGAGCAACAATAACATAACACCCAAATCCCAGGCATCTCATAAATATGTAAGGGCTGTGAGCCAAAAATCAGGAAGAAAGATGTAAGCCATATTTATGATTTAAAAAGAATCGGTCAGGAGCTCTCTGGGTCACATCTGTTGCTGCTCCAGGAGGCTGATCATTGCCCTGTGCACAATGACTGAAGATAAACACTTGTGCATATTGTAGGCTAACCATAAACAAATTTCTGCAGAGTGCACAGAGATTATCTTCCGTCTCGCTTTTTTATTTTTCCTGTTGTCTCAGCACTGTCTTCTTGAACATCTGTACAGAAACTGGAATTTTAACTCTGAAGCTAGTTTCCACTTCAGAGACTATACAAGTAACATGTATAAATTACAGGCCTATTTTCTAAGATTTAATATATATCCAGACAGTTGATAATTTGTTTCTGAATCATTAAAACTTAGTGATAATTGTAAGCTAATGGAGTTTTTATTAAGTAAAGACTAAAACTTTACAGATCTGAAAAAAAAAGCCACAAACAAACCCTCTTCAGTCTTTAGATGGCTGGGATAATAGAACTGCAGAAGTAAAAGTCTGGAATAAAGTGATAATGAAGCACAGCTTGGTGGCACTTTATTTCTTCTCAGGATCTCCTCCATACATCAAGAAAACTTCTAAATCTCACTGAAATTACAGACATACTAATTCATACACTGAATTGGTCAGTAATAGTTATTCAAAGATTAATATATAAATTCCATTGTTTTCTAAAATTATTTTCCATCCCAAAATGGAATAAGTTAATGTAGTCGCATGCAAGAAAATGAAATCAGAATGGTCTTAAATGACTCTTTCTAAAAGGCTCATGTATAAAATAAGAACATTCTCATTACATCATCGGGTATGTCTGTCTAAAGATATTCAAATGTGTCCAGTGATTTCTTTTCCATCTGGAACATTTTTATATGTAATGAATTATTGATAAGAAATACTTTCAGAGTAAAAAAGCTTTGGATTAATGAGTTGTCTCTTCCTGAGGGTTTGTTTTCTATCCCAGTTGAGTAGATATTCCAGAGGAATTTTACTCGTATTTTGGTTATATTATATACTGTATTAATGAGACAACTGGCAGTTTGTCAGACCACATAGTCCTGAATACTAGAATGTATTGATTAAATCATAAAGAAACTACTATGCACTAGCTAAATACCTTCATATGGACAGACACTACTAAAAGGCAATGTGCATCCCTGGATCCGTGTGTGCTGAATGGCAAAAGCCTGAAAACTGAAATCCTTCAAAAATCTTAAGTAGTCTTCTGTTCTGAGAACATAGAAGGAAAATTTCACAGTATCCTGTGAAAACTTTACTTGTTTTTGTCTTCTATCATTTTGTGTCTCTAATTTGAGACAGCTTTGAGATTACTCAGAATAATTGTGTCTAATGTGTACTACAGTGTAGTGAAAGTTAGGTCACTTTGACTTGGTGCCAGTCTGGGTGCTAAGAGTAGACACCTTCAAAATGCTTAACTCATCCAAATGCTCTGGTCTCAACCCCAAAGACAAATGAACATTGCTAAAGGAAAGGGGAAAAAACCCCACCAAGGCCACTGACCCGGAACTGATCAAGCGTAACAGTACTGGTTCCTTAACTGTGTTGCACCAAGTAACCACCATCAGGCATCAGCATAGAGCTAATCATCATGCAGTTAATATGAATATGAGTATGCCCTGTCAAAATCATATACACAGCAAGTACTTGGCAATGAAGTACCACTGAAGATTTCAGAACTCTGTATGTTCTAAGATACAGTGACATTCCTGGCAATTGGTGGAACACCATGAAATTTAAATCTTAATTCTTAAAACTTAATTTTAAAATTCTTAAACGTTTAAGACTAAAGGAAACTTCAATAGGTGGGTAGCTTATTAAGCTAAATCTTGAACACATTTCAAATGTAGAAGCACAAAAATGTCTCACTGCACCTGCATGTGGGAGCCTTAGCACAAGGAGTGCCAGAGAAATTCAGTAGCAAAGGAACACCCCTCCAAGTAGAGCTCTAATTTTAGCATTTATTGCTAATTAAAAGCTGCATTATTATGGATATAGTAAATGGATATATTTAGTATGTCACCTTGCTTTTAGGCAGGTTGGATCTACTTAGCCTATTGTCTATTCCTTACAAAGTAAGCTGGTCTGATTTTGTTCTATGGTCACTTGAGCTGTTCACTTTAAGAGGACTTTTTTGGTTAGGTTTTTTTTTGTTTGTTTGTTTTGTTTTTGTTTTTTTTTTTCCCTGACATTTCTTGCCTGCCATTATTTAATTTGATTCCCCCCCTCCTTTTTTTTTTTTTTTTTTTTTTTTTTTTTTTTTTTTTTTTTTTTTTTGGGGGGGGCTACATTAGGATTAAAATCTTAATTTATAATATTAGTTATAAAAAGATCTACAAAATTAGCATATTTCCAAGTTGTTCTTGAGATCAAGAAAAGTCATCTCCATCTAAGTCACAAAGCACTGAATACATGACTTGGGCTCTTGAGAGATTGTTAGGAAGTCTCCATCACTCCAAGGTAAAGCTATTCTATCTCTAGCAAAAACTGGCTACCAGAAAAAAAAAAAATCTAATAAAGTTATCTCCTTCGTGGACCAGCTTCATTCACTCTTGCACACTTTCAAAACAGAAAGCACTACAGGTTTCATTTGGAACTTACTTTATAAGGCCACTGAAGTGGGTGTCAGTCATTGCAGAGGGGTAACGCACACTGTCAAATACCTTATCTCCTCTCATATCCTTATGTCACTAGAACCCAGCTTAGTTCTGAGCCCCAGTTCCCTGGTCATCCACATACTTTGTATTTTCATTTTTTCAGGTTTTTCTTTCTGTGACAAGAGCCTTTGTAATTCTGGGAATAATTCCCTATGGTCAACAAGAATGAAACCATACTAGTTTTACTATTTCTACCCTATAGAGTTCTTCAAGATCATCCAAGCAGCTGTTGAATCCTCGAAAATTCCCAAGCAACCTCAACCCAGTTTCTCATGTAGGCAACAGATATATCCTAGTATAATACACGAGGGTGGTCTGTGGCAGAGTTATTTTAGGTACACTGAAGAGAAAAAAATATGTGTAATTATATATAAGCACCACATATTGCCTTTATGACTGTAGCCAGTCTACTCCAAAACCAGCAGAGTATTGTAGGCATAAAAGCATTCTTTGACATTTGGTCTGGAGCTGAAGGATCATTCTCTTGGAGCAGATAGCTTTGTCCAAGTAGATGTAAAAAAACAGCACAGATGACCAAGCAGTATACACTAAATTGCAGTTGTCCAATCCAAAGAGTGTATTCTACCACATCTCTCTCTACATATTTAGCAAGTTTCTTCTATATCAAGTTTTACTGGTTTATATATACCTTTTAAGTGGTTAACTCTATGTTCTATAACCTCAAAATGTATAACACTATTATACATCCTATGTGTTCAGTTCATGCTATATATTTGTCTCCTACATTTGTATAAAAGACCATTCTATGTATAAATAATGTATTTTAAAATATAATAAAATTATATTTTACATGATTTACTGGAAAATATCAGAGCTCTATGATGCATGCCTTGACTGCTCCTTATGATGCAGTACAGATTTTATGCTCAATAGGCTGTTATCTAGCTGCCTGCAAATCACCAAGTTCCAATTACTTGTTACCCAGCTAAAATAATCACCCTTCACCACATTCTTTAAACCCATATAACATTCCTTAATTCTGCATACACTCTACTAACAGATAGAAAACGACTCATGAATTTCCACAAGCCACTTTGTGACTGGTTTTGTATTTAAAGTTTTTCTTCCACTTTCCAAACTCTGATTTTGACATTTATCATACCTTTCCATTTGCATAGCATCAGATTTCCATCTAGTTTTGAAAAGATGAAAACAACACCCAGTACTTTTCACTGATTACCAGTTAAATCACATAGACTCAATAGGATTTAACAATCTTTTGGCTTTGTGTTTAAAATTTACCCATAAATGTGTTGTGGTTTGAACTCAGCTGGTAGCCATCACCACATAGCCAGTTGTTCACATTTTTCTCCCCCCAGTAAAACAGGGGAAAAATAGAAAGGAAGAACTCTGAGGTTGAATAAAAAAAAAAAAAACAAAACAAAACAAAACACCAAAAAAAACCAAAAACGGTTCACTGATAGTAACAAAACAACACTAACAATAGGAAGTCCAGACGGGTAATACATACCTGTTTCTCACCACCCGGTGACTGATATGCAGCTCACCCCCAGCAGCAATCCTGACAGAATCCTGCCACACCAACCAGAAGTAAAAGTGAGAGAAAACCCACCTCCTTTATACACTTACCATGACATCACATGACACGGAATACTCCAATGGCCAGCCATGGCCCAGCACTCCAGCTGTGCCCCCTCCCAGCTCAAGGAAAGTTAACTCTGTTCTGGCCAAAATCTGGGTCGGGTGCTCTGGCTGTGCTCTCTCACAGCTCAAGAAAATTAACTCTATCCCAGCTGAAACCAGGACAAAATGTTACTGTTCACTCTAAATTCTGCTGGAATTTTAAGTTCGTTAACTCTTTGGAATCCAGTTCAAATAACATGACCTAGAAAGGTCTGGAGTAATTTCCTCCACTGAGACCGCCCCCTCAGAAAATGTAATTTTAATCATTATCTCCAGATCTGCCACTGGCTCTCTTTTAATGATTTGTTCTTCACAAACATCAGAGACTTCATATGTCTTTTAAAGTTATGATTTTTTAACAAAAATTAACAATTAAAAATTACATATTGCACTCTCAAAATTCCTCCACAGAAGTAGGTAAGATAGACTTATAACTCTTACAGTGATATAAAACCAATGCCATTTTCTTATGTTCTCTAGCATAAAATATGTGCAAGAAATTGAAGGATATGAACAAAATTTACATCTCATTGATAGACACTGAATGTAGTGGAAAGGTTGGTATCATGGGAACAGTTTGCCTTAGGTGTTTGTTTTGATACATTAGGGAAACTTTGATTTTTTTTTTTTTTTTTTTTTTTTTTCCTCATGGATCTCAGTTATGAGTTGTGAGTAGCAAAAAGCTTGACGTGAATTAGATATTTCTTCATATAGACCTCACCCATCTTTTGTGAAAACCGGAGATCCAAGTGGTTTATGAAAAAAAGTTTTCCTGTGTCACCACTGTCTTGGGGGGGAAGATAGAAAGAAATGTATTTTAATTTTTGTCCACAAAACTCACAAATTTTCTCTTTGATATCTGTCACCAAATGTAATCTCAGTTTATCTGGTATTTCTAAGACTCTTTTGCAATACTTCTCAAACTGAGGCTGTTTCTAAATATATTGTTTACAATGGAACATATTTCAGGAAATAATTTTTCTTGTAAGTCTTTAAACTTCCAATTTAAAAATGAATATTTAAGGAAAATTGGGTCTGTATGTCAAAATGTAGATTTGTCAGGTTTTCAGAATAAATGCTTTTGTTCACCTCCACCTTTGTGTATCATATTAGTGATCTCCAAGACAAAGGAGTTTCAATCATTCTAGTTATTCTGTCCAAATACTCTGTAAAAAGATCACTGTGTTATGTTGAAAATAATAATATACTGGCATCAGTGAGGACCATTATCAAATGCACTGGATATTATTACAAAATAAATTACATGTAATATATTCTACCTTTCTTACAATTACATATTTGAGAAATTATTTCAACTTAAATAGTCCCCTAAAAGAGAACTTTCAAGATTTCACTGAACAGCTATAATTATGAGTTTTGTAAAAAGTACCTTGACTATGAATATCCAATATGATGTTTGTTTTCTCAACATTTCCCAAAACCCCAAATTTCTTCCAGACAAAATATTGACATCTTGTAAGTGGGTAGGAGAAATCCACTGCTAGTATCTCGCATGAATGGAAATTAGTTCAAGCTTCCTTTCCACATAAGGGCTGGCAAAAAGCAGCACAATCTCTTCCTTATATCCGTTGTGCATGTTTTGTTATTTCTTAAAAGAAGAGACACAGGGTTGACATTCTCTCACCTAAACTTTATCATTCAGGAATTGAATGTCTAGTCTCAAGAGGTAGGCTAGTAGCTAATTAAGGTTCATCCTGTATTAAGATAGAATAGATTCCCCCTTGGAGTTACTTATCTCTTAGCTTTGATGTACTAAAACAGGCACTATGAATCGCAGCCACAGTACAGGCTTATCTGTGTGAAATTTCTAGTCTCCCTTGAGCTGAGTTCGTTCCTCTGTGTGTTGTAAAAATACTTCCACTCTCCAGTTTATACTGCATCTGTTTTTGCTTGTCTTCTTATTTGTATTTTTGACTTATATTGGAGAGAATTGTTATAAGCATATAAATCTTTGAACATTTTATCTTTTTTTTTTTTGTTGTTTGGTTTTTTTTTCACTTCCAAGCATTCTTCTTGTTCCTTATTGCTGTAAGGACAGGTTAAATCACTTTAGCACCTGAAAATGTGGTATTAAAAGAAAATATATACTGTCACTCTAAATCTTGCAGTGTGGATACAGTTTTTGCTAAAATCCATGAGTAAATTTGCCTTATAAATTGAATGGAAAACCTGTATTTTGCACTTGAAATTTTGTGCAAATGGAAAATGTGAATTTTGATCTGTTTCAAATATTTTTAAAGTTATATATTAAGGGGCAAAGAAGTTAAAATTGGATTACAAGATTTTAATATCGATAAAAACTAATGAGGGGTGAGCAAGCAGCTGTGTGGTGCTCAGTTGCCCACTGAGATCAAACCACGACACTCATACTGAACTTGAATAAGGTTTCCTCCTGATCAGTGTGACAGTTCTGTGGTCCTATGTTGACTTGTCTCTGTGTGTGTAGATTTTCAGTTTAAAGTGACTGAAATAATGTGAGGTTTGTTTTCCTTCTTGACAGTTGCTTTTAGGGTATGTTACATTCTGAAGGAGATGACAGGATGTTTGAAGTAGAGGATATGACTGAGAAAATGACAGGGGTGACCTAAAGACTAGCTGGGATATGGGTTCTCTTCATTTTCCTGAAGGACAATAACTGGGCAGGACAGATGTTGTGCTTTGAACTCATCAGGTAGCCGATCACCACATGGCCAGTCATTTACTTCCCCCCTGTTCTCAATTAAATAGGGGAGGGACAAAAAAAAAACCAAAAACAAACAAACAAAAAACCCCAAACAAATTCATAGAGTGAATTAAAACCAATTCAGTAATAACAACAAAACAACAGTAACAATAGTAAGTCCAAATCGGTAAAATGCAGCAGTGGCTCACTGACCAGTGACCGGTATGCAGCCTGCTCCCAGCAGCGATCCCGACCGCACCAGAAATCCCACTGCACTGTCCAGGAAACTGAAACCAATACGAGCTGTGGGAGAGCACGCGTCCGCCTACATACTGAGCCTGATGTCACATGATATTGAATACTCTAGTGACCGATCTGGGCCTGGCCCTCTTGTGCTCCCTCTCAGCCTAAGGAAAGTTAACTCTAACCTGGTCGAAAACAGGACAGTCTCCACCATTTATTCCATACCATTTACATTATGCTCAGGTTCCAAATATATTCTAAGGAATCACCACCCCTTTTCTCAGTCTCACAGATATCATTCCCTCAGCCTATGGGCCGTCCTTCCAAAATGTCTACTGAGTTCCTTCAGTCCATATCTATGGGTTTCATCTGTCATGACAGTCTTTAAGGCTGGAGGAATGAGATGGAGTTGGCTCAGTCGGTGAAGCAGGAGGCTTTAGATGTGGCAGGAGGATACTGAAAGGCACCAATTGCAATAACAGGGTTATTTGACAGTTCAATTGTTGGCTATTTTCACCTAAAATCAAATCTCCTTGAAGCACACACTGGACTTCTCCATCCTTCTGCATTACCCACTAAGTGCACCCAGGTCCTTGGGCAAAAGTAATCCCATGCGTGACTTAACATTTACCCAATGCAGGAATAAACCTGACTGTTCCCCAGCATACTTTTATGGGGATTTTATCCCCACACACAGTATGTAGGAGGCTTGATTGAGTAGGGCCAGCTTGCTTGGTAGATCCTCTGGTACTAAGCAAGTGGCTTTTGCTAAACACATGTCCCAGTGTTTGAAAGTTCCACCACCCATTGCTCTCAGTGTTAGTTTATAGCAACCCATTGTATTGCTCAGTTTTCCCAGAGGCTGGTGCATGGTAGGGAATGTGATATATTCACTCAATACCATGTTGTTTGGCCCAAATGTCTATGGGGTTGTTTCAGAAATGTGTCCCATTATCTGACAATCCTTTCTGGTGTGTCATGCCACCATCAGACTTTCTTCTCAAGGCCTAAAATGGTGTTCTGGACAGTGGCATGAGTCATGTCATAAGTTTCCAACCAAATGGTGGCTGCTTCCACCATTGTAAGCACATAGGGTTTGCCTTGCTATGTTTGTGGGAGCGTGATATAATCAATCACAGAATCACAGAATCATTCAGATTGGAAAAGACCCTTGGGATCACCGAGTCCAACCATCAGCCCTACTCTACAAAGTTCTCCCCTACACCACATCCCCCAATATCTCACCTAAACGACCCTTAAACACATCCTGGGATGGTGAGTTCACCACCTCCCTGAGCAGCCTATTCCACTGTCCAACCACTCTTCCTGTAAAAATTTTTTCCTAATGTCCAATCTAAACCTCCCCTGTTGGAGTTTAAAGCCATTCCCTCTTGTTCTGTCACTAATCACCTGTGAGAAGAGATCAGCACCAACCTCTCTACAACGTCCTTTCAGGTAGCTGTAGACAAGTGGTGAGGTCTCCCCTCAGCCTTCTCTTCCTCAAACCGAGCAGTCCCAGCTCCTTCAATCGCTCCTCATAGGATTTGTTCTCCAGGCCCTTCACCAGCTTCGTTGCCCTCCTCTGCCCTCGCTCCAGCACCTCGATATCTCTCTCATATTGAGGTGCCCAAAACTGGACACAATACTCCAGGTGTGGCCTCACCAGTGCAGAGCACAGGGGGACTGTCACCTCCCTACTTCTGCTGGTCACACTATTTCTGACACAAGCCAGGATGCTGTTGGCTTTCTTGGCCACCTGGGCACACTGCCGGCTCCTGTCAGCTGCTTGTCAATGAGAACCCCCTGATCCTTCTCTCCCAGACAGCTCCAGCCACACCTCCCCAGGCCTGTAGCCATTCATGGGGTTGTTTTGGCCCAAGTGCAGGACCTGGCACTTGGCCTTGTTGAAGCTCATCCCGTTAACATTGGCCCAATGATCCAATCTATCCAAGTCTCTCTGTAGAGCCTCCCTATCTTCATGCAGATCAACACTCCCTCTTAACCTGGTGTCATCTGTGAATTTACTGATGATGCACTCTATGTCCTTATCAAGATCATCAATAAAGATGTTGAACAGAAATGGTCCCAACACTGAGCCCTGACCTTCCCTGGCACCGAGATCAGACTGACAGGTCTATAGTTTCCTGGATCCTCCTTTCTGCCTCTCCTGTAGATGGGTGTCACATTTGCCAGCCTCCAGTTCAATGGGACCTCCCCAGTCAGCCAGGACTTCAGGTAACTCATGGACAGCGGCTTGATGAGCACATCTGCCAACTCTTTCAGCACCCTTGGGTGTGACCCATCTGGTCCCACAGACTTGTGTGCATCCAAGTGGTGTAACAGGTCCTTGACCACTTCCTCTTTAATTGTGATGACAGTCTGCCAAGCTTCCCCATATTTATATTTTAACCATCATTCTCCATACAAACGGGCTTTAACTGTTTGGCTTTCTTGATCATAGCACATGTCTCACAGTCATGGATTACCTCTGCAATAACATCCATGGGTTAAATCCACCCCTCGGTCACAAGCCCATCTAAATGTTCCATCTCCTCCCTGATGGCCTGAGGAGTCATGGGCCCAGCGAGCCAGAAATTGTTCACCCTTATGTTCCCAGTCCAGATCTACTTGAGACACCTTTGATCCAACCGTTAGTTGTTCTGATGTTCCTCAGTGGACCGGTTCTTGCGTACTTGAGCGTCTACATGGCGTACTTTCACAACCAGATTCTCTACCCGAGCAGCAGTATCTTACCATAATTCAGCAGCCCAGATGGGTTTGCCCCTGCGCTGCCAGTTGCTCCATTTCCACTGCTGTAACCACCCCCACAGCGCATTTGCCACCGTCCATGAGTCAGTACAGAGGCAGAGCACTGGACACCTTTCTCGCTCAGCGATATCCAAGGCCAGCTGGACGGCTTTCACCTCTGCGACCTGACTTGATTCACCTTCTCCTTCAGCAGCTTCAGTGACCCTTTGTGTGGGGCTCCACACAGCTGCTTTCCACCTTTGATGTTTCCCCACAATGAGACAGGACCCATCAGTGAACAGGACATAGCGCTTCCCATTATCCAGTAGTTGATTATATGGTGGGGTCTCTTCAGCATGTGTTACCTCTTCCTCTGGCGCCATTCCAAAATCTTTGTCTTCTACCCAATTTGTGATCACTTCTAATACTCCTGGACTTCTGGGGCTCCCTATTCAAGCATATTGTGTGATTAATGCGACCCATTCAATCCATGTGACATCAGTTGCATGGTGTGTAGAGGGGACACTCCCTCTGAACATCCAGCCCAGCACTGGCAGTCGGGGAGCCAGGAGGAGCTGTGCTTCAGTCCCAATCACCTCTGAAGCAGCTCAGACCCCTTCATATGCTGCCAAAAATCTCCTTTTTGATTGGAGTATAGCAGTCCTCAGATCCTCCCTGACTCCAAAACCTCAGGGGTTGACGCCAAGTCTCCCCTGGTGCTCTCTGCCAGACACTCCAGGTAGGACCATTCTTCCCGGCTGCAGTGTAGAACACATTCTTATCATCTTGTCCTGTATGAACTGGCCTGAGGGCTACTGCATAAACTATTTGCTGCTTAATTCATTCAAAAGCTTGTCATTGCTCCAGGCCCCATATAAAATATTTATTTTTCTGGTCACTTGATAGAGAGGGCTTACAATTTGACTGTAATTTGGAATGTGCAGTCTCTAGAAACCAACAACACCTAAGAAATCTTGTGTGTCCTTTGTGTTAGTCAGTGAAGACACGGCTGTTACTTTATTAATCACCTCCATTGGAATCTGACAACATCCATCTTGGCATTTTGCTCCTAAAGGCTGAATCTCTTGTGCAGGTCCCTTGAACCTACCACACTTTATTGAAAAACCAGCTCTCAGAAGGATTTGGATTATTTTCTCCCCTTTCTCAAAAAATTCTTCTGCTCTATTACCCCATGTATGATGATCAACGTACTGAAAGTGTTCTGGGGCTACACCCTGTTCCAGTGAAGTCTGGATCAGTCCATGGCAAATGGTGGGGCTGTTTTCTCCCCTGGGGCAGTCAATTCCAGGTATATTGGACACCCCTGCAGGTAACAGCAAACTGTGACCTGCATTCTGCTGACAGAGGGATGGAGAAAAATGCATTGACAGTATCAATCGTGGTGTACCACTTGGCTGCCTTTGACTCTAGTTCATACTGAAGTTCCAGCATGTCTGGCACAGCAGCACTCAGCGGTGGCGTGACTTCATTCAGAGCACGATAGTCCACTGTCAGTCTCCACTCTCCATTAGACTTTTGCACTGGCCATATGGGACTGTTAAAAGGGGAAGCACGTCTGGCTGATGACATCTTGGCTCTCTAGATGACGAATCAGTTTATGGATAGGGATTGCAGAGTCTTGATTGGTGCAATATTGCCATCAGTGCACTGTTGTGGTGTCAATTAGCACCCGTTCAACCCTCAGCAATCCCACAACAGAAGGATCCTCTGAGGGACCAGATAACACAGACAGCTCTTTGATTTCTTCTGTTTCCAAGGCAGCCATACCAAAAGTCCACTGATACCCTTTTGGGTCCTTAAAATAGCCTCTACTGAGATAATTTATGCCAAGAATACATGAATCTTCTGGGACAGTCACAACGGGGTGTTTTTCCCACTCTTTTCCAGTCAGGCTCATCTCTGCCTCCAATACAGTCAGCTGTCGAGACCCCCCTGTCACTCCTGAAATACAAATGGATTCTGACTCTAAAATTTGATGGCATTAGGGTGCATTGCACACCAGTGTCACCTAGAGCCTTATACTGCTGGTGGTCAGGTGTGCCAGGCCATCGAATACACATGGGCAAATAAACTCAATTGTCCTCTGCCTGGATGGAAAATTTAACAAGAGCAAGTTTTCATTCACCATTTAATCAGTTTCTAACATGAAATGACTGGTTCTGTGGATGAACGTAGATGTTTATCTTGACTTTAGCAACATTTCTTTTAAATGTTCTCCAATAGCAACCTGGAAGTCAAAGTGGTGAGACATGAACGGGCTGTGTGGATTACAAGGTGAGTAAAAAATGGTATATCCGGGCTTAAAAGGCCAGCAGACAACACATTGAAATCTAGCTGGTATCTCTCTACACTTGACACTCCACAGGTATTGACTTGACATCATCAATGACAGGAAAAGAGTTAACCTTCATTATTATTGTGGACAACATAATGGAGAGTAGTTATTAATGGGAGAGGGATTTCAAATCTGAAGGACTCCAAAAAGCTGAAGAAATGAGCCACTGAAAACCAAGAAAGATTAAGAGACAAATGCAAAACCCTGCACCTGGGATGGAAGAACCCTGTGCATCAGTATGGATCAGGAACTGTCTGGCTGTTTCACAGCCATGCAGGGAAGGACAGGGGATTTTAATACACGTTATCAAGACACCCTTAGGTATGTGAAAACTCATCAATTACTGGGCTGATTTTGAAAAAGTATAGCTGTAGATCTGTTTTGCCAATTATTACACTTAGCATAAAGGATAGAGGCAGCATAAACTAATAATCAAATTGTATTTGATACAAAAGGGTCAGTACATGGGTGAGCGATAGGGGTACAAACAAGTCAGCCAGATTATACACAATTAACATCAACCCCACTGACCCCAACAACACCACCACATGACCAACAATGGGTGCAATAAATGGTGAAATGCAGTCTCCTATTGAAGGGATGGGATACAACTGAGTCAACAAACCAAGCACATCAGACCAAGGAAGCCACATACTGAATCTCTACACAGCTCACATTTACAAAAGCCAGACCTGACTGGAGCCCAGTCCCAGGGAGGCAGGAGGTCCTTCCCCAACTGGGAACTCTGCACAGTGCCTCCACCTCACAGACAGACACTGCCCCTCCTGCCAGTGGTCCCAGCTTTTATCCCTCAGTGGGACACCTGACCCTTGTTTACTTAATGCCCACACCTGGGGCTCCTTTACCTCATGGCTCTCCCTGCCAGGCCGGCCGCTCCCTGGAGGGAAGCCTAAAGGCAAACTCACCCCCTCTTTGGGAAGGGCTGTGGGAATCACCCATATGTCAACCTTAATCTGGGGTTTGGGGTTGAAACTCCAGCATTTCAATATCAAAGGAAGTAACCAATTCCTTCTACTTGGCATTCATGAGGGCATATCTGTAATACTGTGTTCAGTTTGGCTCTTTATATTAAAGGCATGTAAATAATTTGCATAAAATCCAGTAAAACACCAGTAAGATGCTTAGAGGATTGGCACAAATAACATGAGAAGGAGCTGAAGGCTTGGGTACACTAGAGAATACTTAAGGAAGAGTATCTAGCTGCTGTCTTCCATTACCAAAAAAGAAATTATAGATGAAAAATTGAACAAATCATTTATCAGAGGTGCACAGGAAATAACAAGAGGCGGTGGTCACAAGCTAGGGAAATAAAAAAATCCAACTGTATTCTTTACAGTGAGATAGTTTAAACCCTGTTGCCCAGATAGGCTCCACAATCTTCATCCTTGGATGTTTTCTGAACTGCACTTCACAGAGCCATAAGAGTTACCCCTTCTTTGTGCAGGAGGTTGTTGACCTTCACATGAGCTTTCCAACTAACAGGTTAGGTTGGTCATCTGTAAGTAGCACAGGTAGAGGTGGGGAAGAAGACTAGGTGTTGAAAACCAGGAAAGAACGCATAACAAAGTATGGCAAACAGATCATCTGTGTATTTAGTTACAGAAGAAAGTGGAAAGAACCAGTGAGACAAGGAGCACTCAAGTTGTGAGACTGTACGGTCTGGGGGAATTTCACCTTGCCTATTGTGAGATGTCTGGAATGTGATTTATGTATGAGTTACTGGCCTGGGCTAGCACTGTGATCAATGGAGATATAGTCAGTGCAGCCAGGGGAATTGTAGGAAGTGATTCTTCAGTCAATGGGGAGAACCTGTGTAGGATCTGATATTCTATAGTTTCCGTGTAATAACTATGTAATTGATCTCTCTTGCCTCTTCCACATTTTACTTGGATCATGTTGTGCTTTTTACCAGTTATAATGAAACTGTTTCTGTGAGTGCTAAAAGGAAAGAAATGTATTCTCCATAAGCACAGAAATACATTTTTATAATAAATGTATTCTTAGAAAGGATGTCTGCTGATACTGCTTTCTCAGCAACATAATAAATCATGAATATTATTTCCCTAACTTATATACCGAGGATAGAAAATGTCTTTAGTTTAGAGAGGAAGTCATCTTGCCTAGCTTTAAGTGTCTGCAATACTGGCACTTCTCACTTGCAGAGACCAGATGGATAGCTCTCAAGACTTCATTGGCTAGTCTCCATGGCACATGCTGATACTCAGAAAGTTGTTGTTTCAGGCACTCTCAGAGAAATTTCTGTGTTTCAGCTCAATTTCATAGCTATTAAACAGCAAAAGACTTATCAAATTGAAGCTCTTCTTGTGGAGAACTGGGAAGTCTGACTAAGTATTCCTAGAAGATCTTGCACCTTTACATCTAAGAGTATAAAAAAGTGATGAAATCACAAGACTGAAGCTACAGATTCTAATAAATAGGACTAGTTATTTGATCAAGGATGTGAAACCATATCATAACAGATAATGTCACACATTTGACTCAGTATCTGAGCTCTATTGTTAGTATCTGAGAGACATATATCTGAGCTATTAATTAAAATTCAGACATTACTTAAATGTGTTTTTTAATCTATGCACATAATATTTAAAAAATAATCCTCTGCTCCCAATAGCAACAGGAACTCTGGTAAATCTCACAGTCATGACTGACTCATTGTCTTGAAGTAGGTATTACTGAATTAAACCCTTTGACCTGCCTTACACAGGAAATCTATCTACTTGATTTTATGGCTATATTTTCCAAATAAAAAGGTCAACGTCTCAAGTGAACTATCTACTAAAATGTTTTTCTCCCTCTGCCAGTTAAGATTCTCTGCACATATTGTCCACAACTGGTTGGAGTGGTTATTACTCTAGGCTCAGCCAAAAAGGTAAACAGACGCCTTAGATCTACTGTTTTGGCAGAGACTTGCTATATGAAATGTCCATAATTCAGTTCATATCACATCAACCAAAATGGGTTAGCAGTGATATTGCAACCAGTGGAGGTTAGAAAACTGATGACAACTATCAGGAGGAAATGAATGGTCATGAGCAGCTGAAGTCAAAAAGGGGGGAGTAATGTGCTCCTCTTCCTATGGAAAAGGACTTGTGAAAATGCAATAACACAAATATACATGTTCAGCTGCTAATACAGTTTTCTTAGGCTAAACTGTGGTACAACTTCAAAGTCTGTTCTCTGCCACTTTAATCTCCAAATTCAAGTTTGAGTCATACAGAATTATAAAGTTTTCTGAGGATGTTCTGAGCTGGTTTTCTTGCAACTTTGTACCAAGTCTGTGACAAATCTATCTTTCTACAACAGAAGATGTGATGTACAAGGTTCTCATCTTGCATTCATAATAGACATGTTATTGTTTGAAGCAAGAGTAAGGGTCAGTGTAATCTTGCTTCATATAAACAACAGCAAAACTTAAGTTAGCTTTAAGGTTACCATTATATGCAAACTGCTTTTAGCAATAAACTGAATTATACAGCACTGTTAGGGACAGAAGGGGAAAGTCATTTCCTCTTAAACTCCTGTTCATTTCCTGTGCATGTAACAATGCAAAATTAAAACCTGATACTGTGTATTGTAGAAATAATGGAGGAAATTTGCAGATTTGCATCTCTGATTAATCACATTAGAATCTGATTAGCTATTCACAGGGTAAGCTAGGTATGATTTCTTTAGGTTTTAGCACATCAGTAACTGTAGAGTCAGTATATTCACTGAAGGTGTTAAAGATGAAAGTTGTAAAAGCAAAAGTTTGACTGCTTTATTATCTTACACAATTGTTGCTAAATTTGACTTTCAGTTGTTCATTTTTGAGTTCTGGATCATGATGTTTTAAATGAAAATGATAAGGACTCTAATTAAGCACTAGTAGAAGGAAATAAAATAAAAAAAATTAACTGTTTACCCTACTAAAGACACACTTGGGAATATTAAACAGACAGCTGGACAATTTATCTGTCTCTTTGCAGTGCTGATGATAAAAGTGATAATATACAATACTAAGTCAGTTACTTGCCTATACAATTCTGAACGTGCTAAAACCATCATCAGAATCACAATCAGCTAGTTAGCACCTTCCTTCACACCCAAGGCTATTGTATTTGTCTTTGAGTGATCACTGAACAAACTTTTTTACATCTGTTCCTAATTTAACTGTTCTGATCTGAAAATCCTCTCTGTCTAAATCTGATGGTTATATTTAGGAGAGTGTGAATTAGAATTTTAAATGCCTAACTGAAAATTCACAGTTTGCTAACTTCAGTGTGTCGCTTCTTAATTGTGGAAGTGTCAAACAGACTGTATTCCCAAGGCATTACAACTTTTTAAGCATAATATTCCAGTTCTTGAAATTTCTTCTTTCATCAGAAGTGCCTCAAATCTTATTGCAGAAGATATTTGCCTACTTCATATTTTAGCCCAGTAAGAATCCAGGATATCTCTTTACCCCAGGATTCAGTTCTCCAGTGGATTAAGCACAGTTAAACCAGTGTCACTGAACTCCTGCCTGAGCTTGATCTCTGAAGAGTGCCTCCGTGGGAAGGGTCTGGCAAACCCAGGGAGTCGCTGCCCCACAGAAAAAGAGCCCTGTGGGGGCTGAGCATGGGGAGGCTGTAGGGCCACACTCAAACTCAGCTGGAAGCAGTCAGAAGGCAGCAGCCCATACTGAGGAAACATTTAGAAACAAGACAAAGCAGACCCCAGGACTAAGAAAGATGCAACTCCCACTGCTGAACTCCTCTTTTAAGATGATGGAAACCCATCGGGACGCCTCACCATTTTCCTGCTTCAGAAAAACTAAGCCTTCCACATTAGGAATGTTGAAAGTGTGAACATAATACTGGAGAAAAGGCATGGATATTAATGTTTTCTCGAATAACAGTTATTAATAAGACTTTTTTAGCTATTATTTGGATTATGAGAGTTAGCACTATTATAACAACTGGTAAGTGTTGCATTCTGATAATATTGTTAAATATTTTAATTAAGCTAATGACATATTCTTGACTCCATATCTATGGCATATTCCCTTTACCTCATAAAAAGATTTTGAGTGTAATACTGGGAGTCACATTGTCCCACTGTTCAACATTCAGACTGTTTAAGTGATATGCATGCATATCCTCTCCTGATGTAAGGAAGTAGAGGTTATAGAGAATATGTTCAGAAAATGAGAAGGCATTTCTTTATTTTTTGAAAGAGATTCAGATTTCTGTCTTCCACTTTCCAGGAGAGGCACTGTCAGGCTGTTGGATTTTGTTTTCAGTAAGAAAAATTATCACCTTCCTTCTACATACTGGGTTGGAAAGACAAGTGAAGACTCATCTGCAATATCTGATTGCAAAGAATTTTGAGTCTGTAATCCTGGTTACAGTGAGGATAGAGTTAACTTTCCTTGAGCTGAGATGGAGCACAGCTAGAGGGCCATGTCCACATCGATTATTGGACTGTTCTATATCATGTGACATCATGCTCAGTACATGGGCAGACGCAGGCTCTCTCACGGTCAGTTTTGGTTTCAGTTTCCCAGTCAGCAGGGTGGGATTTCTGGTGCAGTTGTGATTGCTGCTGGGGGTGGGCTGCATACCGGTCACCAGTCGGTAAGACACTGGTGCATTTTACTCATTTGGAGTTACTATTTTTACTGTTGTTTTATTATTACTATATTGTTTTTAATTCACCCTACGATTTTTTTTTTTTTTTGTCCCTCCCCTATTTCACTGAGGGCGGGGGGGGGATTAAACAACTGCCCATGAGGTGTTTGGCTACCTGATGAGTTGAAACCATGACAAGCTAACAGAGTGAACAAGATCATTTTTCTTCATGATTTTCAATGTTTATAGCATATTTTACCCATTCAAGACAGGTTCTATAGAAACTACAGTTTACATGTAAGATGCGCCCCCCCCCC